>NW_028318033.1:2327500-2572500 GCF_062004578.1 Staurois parvus | reverse complement strand
TTGTTGTCTTCTCTGACAAAATCACTGCTGGCTGCAATGCAGACTGGGAGATGTACACTAGGTTTGGAAAAGTCAAATCTATAGTGCAATGTGACTTCTGCGCTACCCAAAATATCTAAAGTGTAAATGTGCTAGAAAACTGGTGAAAAACTTGTGATCAGGTGCAGCTCACATCAATGTGCGTTCCCACACTTAATACAAATTAAAATTAAAAAGATAAATGTGGCACTCCCTTCACATCTAAACTAAATCATAATAAATGAATGTAAGATAAACGCATGTGCTAATATATTAAATGGAACTACAACCCCAAGTCTTATATAATACAATAAATAGTAATTAATAAGTGACAGTAAAGCAATTAATTCATTTAATCTATATTAGCCACCTTCATGAAAATTGCGTGGCTAATATAGATTCAATGAATCACATATGGGAAGAAGATGCATGTGCTGCACCAATGAGGATTTGTTTGGACTGTCACAGATTGATTGAATTGAACTATTTGCTTTACTGTCACTTATTGATTACTGTTTATTGAATTATATTACACTTGGGGTTGTATTTCTATGTAATATATTAGCACATGCGCTTATGTTACATGCATGTATTATGATTTAGTTTAGGTCTGGAAAAGTATGCATTCTTCACATGAAGCAGCTGCAGAGTTGCCGCAAATGGACGCAGAGATACTACACTTGGAAATGAGAGAAAGTTGGCAGTTAGGAAGTGATCACAGCATAAAGTGGTATTTATTAAAATAAGGATCAAATGTTATTGTATTTATTGTCCTCCTATTGATCTCCTTTACACCAGAGAGAGGAAATTTAGAAAACAATCATATGAGAAAGTTGGAAAAAATGTCTGATCTGTTTATTTGATTTATTTTAATAATGCAAGCAGGACCATGGGAATTGTTAGTGAAATATGTTTAAAGTCCATACAAACTTTCTGTTAAAACCAGCTAAATGCCTTCAGCATGCATCAGCACTAAGCAGCGGTCTCTCTGCAGTAGTTTCACACCCCTTGCTGAGTCAGTATTACAGTGTTGCAATCAACAGGAAATGTGAGCTTTACTGCTAGAAATGCACTAGGTTAGATTAGACCAGGATGTGTCAGAATGCTGCTTCCACACAAAAAGCTGTGGTCCTTCACTGCATACTGACAGTAGACATGTTTTTATACAATGGCTGTGGTTGATATTTACAGAAATCAACCTGCAAGACTGATCACCATTTATTTGTCTTTTTAACACTGATTATCAAAGACGCAGTCAACATTTTGTCATGCAGAGCAGAAATTTGAATTGATCCTTGTTAGCATGTGTTTTACAAGCTGTTGTCATACCTTACTTTTAGGTTGGCCATAGAGGGATCGAATCTTAGCTAGTTCAGTAGGGATCAGCCGAGATTCGATCCTTCTATGGGCAGGTTGATTGTATCCAAATCGATCCATCGATCAACTTTTTGGTACAACCAACCTGTAGGCTTTTTAGCATGTGATTACTGCCCGTGGCTATATTCGCTGGGAGTAATCATTGTATTCTGCCAACCAGGAAGGCTCAGGAAGTGGAAGGCACAGTCAGTGTTGGAAGGAAAGAAAATCGATTAATCTGTGGCTTGCATTAGATGTAATATTGATATTGATAATTGTATTATATTTTTCTGACAGTCATTCTTGCTGCCAGTGTGTGAAGCAGCTGCCATGCGTAAGGTGCTAAAAGTTTATGAACAGTGGATAAAGCAGAAAGAGAAGCCTCTGTTCATGCAAGAACCAGAGAGGCCTTCTGAAACAGATGATGGGATTGTAATATCTGTTGAGCGCCAAGAAGATTCCCCTGCAACCTGTGAAAAGGGAAAGGAGAGAGAAGAGGTAAGAGACTATGTATAAGGGTGTAAATGTTTGCAGAACTGAGGAAAGTCAGATCTTCTCATTCAGATTATGCTCTCCATAACGTGCAGTAGTTTGCCGTCTTTAGCTTTGTATCCATGAGACAGTCTCCAAACTTTCTAAACAAAGGGCCGGATTACTGTCCTTACAAATTTAGAGGGGTCAGACTGCGGCCAGTGGGAGAAGAAAATGTCCTAGCGTCAGTGGGGCTAAACAATGCCACATCATTGATATTCGGAGGATGAATAGTGTCCCATCTTTGGTTTCAGTAGGAAAAATAGTGCCCCATCATTGTTGTCAATAGAAGGAATAGTGCCCCATCATTGGTGCCAATGAGAGGAATAGTGCCACATACATCGTTAGTATCAATGGAAGGAATAGTGCCCCATCATTGGTATCAATGGAAGGAAAAGTGCTCCATCGTTGGTATCAATAGGAGAAATTGTGCCCAGTCATTGGTATCAATGGGAAGAAAAGTGCCCCATCATTGGTATCGATGGGAGGAAAAGTGCTCCATCGTTGGTATCAATGGGAGGAATAGTGCCCCATTGTTAGTATCAATGGGAGGAATAGTGCCCCATTGTTAGTATCAATGGGAGGAATAGTGCCCCATTGTTAGTATCAATGGGAGGAATAGTGCCCCATTGGTATTATCAATAAAAGGAATAGTGCCCCGTTTTTGGTTTCAGTAGGAGGAATAGTACCCCATCATTGGTGTCAATGGGAGGAATAGTGCCCCATCATTGGTGTCAATGGGAGGAATAGTGCCCCATCATTGGTGTCAATGGGAGGAATAGTGCCCCATCATTGGTGTCAATGGAAGGAATAGTGCCCCATCATTGGTGTCAATGGGAGGAATAGTGCCCCATCATTGGGGTTAATGGGAGGAATAGTGCCCTATCATTGGGATCAATGGGAGAAATAGTGCCCCATCAATGGGAGAAATAGTGCCCCATCAATGGGAGAAATAGTGCCCCATCATTGGGGTCAATGGGAGAAATCGTGCCCCATCATTGGGATCAATGGGAGAAATAGTGCCCAATCATTGGGATCAATGGGAGAAATGGTGCCCCATCATTGGTTTCAGTAGGAGGAATAGTACCCCATTGTCGAAGTCAGTGGGAAAAACTATGCCACGCTGTTGCTTGCAGTGGGAGGAATAATGCCTCGAGGGCCTGATTAAAAGCAAGCAAAGGGCCGCATTTGGCCCCTGTGCCGCAGTTTGGAGATCACTGTTTTAGAGCATATGTACTCTAGTGGTCTAGGAATGCAGTTGCAGATATCCATTATTATTAATTCAGATGTTTATGGTGTAGCATATTATTCCTTCCCCCCCTTAAAGTTCTTTCAGCCTGCATGTATTTTTCTTCAATACCCACCTTTGCCATGATGTTAGTGCAGCTTGCTGCATTATTACACAGTGAAGGTATGTTTCCATCATAACAACCCCAGGGGGTGAGCAATGGCACCCTGCTTTCAGTCTTTCCTCGGTCCTCCAGGTTGAGTGACGATGGGTGTCATTCAGCCCTCAAGATCTTAGACACCTTGGTGGATAAAAGGGAGGGCAACTCCAGATTGAAGGTGAATATTGCGGTGTGAGCTGCTCATTACATTTTTTTGCAGCACTTTGAGTTGCAATTACCTTTGTGGGTGATTAGCTGTTGCTGCCCACACAGCTGATGCAGCAGCACAGGGATTTGAAAGCCCCACTCTTCCTTGTCTTTCCTTTGGACTTCCAGGACAGATTAGAGTAATTCTGATTGGTCATGGGCTGGCATTAGTCACCACTTTGACCAAATGGAATCAGTCTGATCCTTCCCAGAAGCCCTAAGAAAAGACAGGGAAGAAGAGCTGGGTTGTTCCACTGGAAGCATGGGCAGTAACCGTTAATTACCCACAGAGGTAAGTGCAATGGGGGTGGTGGGGAAAAAGGGTAAGGAGAACGTAGAGTGTTTAGTTCACCTTTTTTATTTTTTTTGTGAAAAGATGAACTTGTGCTTTATGCTATACTGATCTGAGTAGAGGAATCTTAATATATATTTTATTTTTATGGTTGTTTGTTGTTTATGGTGTTTTGGCTGGATCATTAAATCATCTCTTTGTGTGTTTTCTTTAGGATGGTTTGACAGTTCCCTCAGGACATGTGAGAACGTCCAGCTGGTCTAAGTGTCATCAAGAAGCCAGCAAGCTCTCGGAGGCAGATATCTTGGACAGAAAAGTAAAGGCTGGGGCTCAGGCTATATATCAGGTTGGTATATAGATTGTATCTTATGTCGGTCTCAGATTTTCCTATAATGTAAGTGGCATTGAACATAGGTCATCTGTTTTCCTTTTTCCTCCCTTATAGGTGTTCATTGTTAATGCTGCAAATATCATTTTGTTGGAGCCTGCAAATGACAACAAGATGATGTTAAATGAACATACAGACATGTGTAAAAGAGTGCTTAATATTTATCGCTACATGGTAGTACAAGTTTCCATGGATAAGAAGACCTGGTAATAAGAATTTTGTTGTTCAGATATGCACACATAATGACACCTGACATGAAACGGGGTGCTTTTTTTTCCCTTGTGTATATTTCACCATTCCAACATTTGTTTTTGACCCATGCTCCAGATAAGTTGGACATTCTTATCCCAAGAATTGTGATTTTCACAAAACTAGTGGTAACTCTCTCACATTTAATATCTGGATGTCTGGGGCTTTGTGGTATTATGTATGGAAATGATGGTTCTTAGTGTGTGGATGAATAATATCCAGTGACTGCCACTGTTTCTCCGTGGATGTGTCAAGGGCAAGTCTGATGAGAGGAAGGGAGTCTTAAAAAAAACAAAAAACTGCAATTTATAATCAAGTGCCAAGTCCATATAAAGTACAACAAATGTCACTCCTTTAGTGCTTCCAGTGCAAATACAATATAGTGACTTCCACCTGCCTCCTATAACCCCTCTGGGAATCAGGTCACACAAGCATATGGGTATTTCCACAATAGAGGATATATATTTAATTGTCAACTTACACATTGTGGAGTGCTTTTAATATGTCAATTCTCCCCCTCTCCCCCCCCCTCCTTCTCTCCTCCCCCTCCTTCTCTCCCCCCCCCTCCCCTCCTTCTCTCCCCCCCCTCCCCTCCCCTCCTTCTCTCCCCCCCCTCCCCTCCTTCTCTCCCCCCCTCCCCTCCTTCTCTCCCCCCCTCCCCTCCTGCTCCCCCCCCCTCCCCTCCTTCTCTCCCCCCCCTCCCCTCCTTCTCTCCCCCCCCTCCCCTCCTTCTCTCCCCCCCTCCCCTCCTTCTCTCCCCCCCTCCTTCTCCCCCCCCTCCTTCTCCCCCCCCCTCCTTCTCTCCCCCCCTCCTTCTTTCCCCCCCTCCTTCTTTCCCCCCCTCCTTCTTTCCCCCTCCTTCTATCCCCCACCTCTCCTTCTCCCCCTCGCTCTCTCTCTCCTCACCCCCTCTCTCTCCCTTGCTTACTCTCTCCCTCGCTCTCTCATTTAACTTTTAAATTTTGATGTGATGGCTCTGCTTTCTACCCTGCCATGCCATTCATATATGACATAAGCAAAGGAAAGCTATTTCTCATGAAAAGTGTGTTGCTAGCATTTACATTGCATTTTTAAATATTCAGTTGGCTTTTCCCATAAAGACATTAGTGCCTGACTTTTGTTTCAGGATGCAGCTGTTACTGGTCATGTTAAGGGTCACAGAGTCTGTGCTGAAGATCCCACCACAGGTTTTACAGCAGTACCAAGGCAGGAAAAATCAGATATTGGCTGGACGTCTGGCAGGACCTTTGTTTCAGGCATGTATTACTGGGCAGAGGGATTTTGAAAACTCCAAAAGCTGGTGAGATTTTGTAGGCTTAAGGCAAAGCTATACCCTCCTATTCCTTGCAGACAAGGAATCCTGCTATCTTAGCCTCTGTGTACTATTGGTGCAGCACATGTGATCAGTTATAGCACATGCATTTAATGGCTTGACATTTCAGTTGGGAGCTGACGTAAGTCAGAAAATTAAGTCCTGCTAGATCACTTCAGCCTGGCCCCTTTTGCTGGTATAGCTATGCAAAACATGAAAACAATCTAATTATGTGATGATTTTAAGCCAAAATGTATTCTGCTACATTTCTTTGCAAATAAAAAAAAAAATCCCAATACATGTAAATTAATTGGTTTACGTGAAAGTTATAGTGTTTACAAATGGAGGTATATATACTGGAATTTTTTTTTTTTATATACTGGTAATGGTGCCAATCAACGACATAGCAGGACTGCGATGGGCATTCTGACACTGGGGGGAACTATCTGCCAATGACACTAATACAGTGATCAGTGCTAATAAAAAGCACTGATACTATACTAATGACACTAGGCAGGAAGGGGTTAACATCTGGGGTGATCAAAGGGATAACTGTGTGCTGTTTTACTTTATGTGCTGTCTGTGTGTTTTACTAGGGAAACATACTGCTGCAGAGAAATACACAGCAGCATATTATTACTGGCAGGAGAGAGACCTGTGTTGTTTACACACAGGTCACTCCTTTGTCACTATTTCTCGGCGATCGCCGGTTGCCGGCAGAGAATCTCCGGCTGGAGAATCCTAAGGTTTTGGTAACATGTCTTCTACCAAAGAGGAGGATTTCTGATCCTCCATCTTTACCACTTTAGCAAAGGTCACATGACCAAACGTCTTTCCTTGTAGCCTAGTAGATTGGAAGGTAAACTGGAGCAGCACTTTCTCCACTTAAGTGTTTAAAGAAGAGCTATCACCAAAAGAAAAAAAATGCTAAGCATTCTCTCAATGACACCCGAGCCAAGCTTCCAACCTCCTGTGTTCAGAATGCAGCAGGCCAGCCCCTCAGTACAGGACCCAGAAGCAAGTGGAGAGCCAGTGGAGTAGCGGTATCTTCTTCAGTGATTTCCAGCTTTCAGGGGCATCGGTCAGGTATGCTATTTACATAGTTACATTGGTCCAAACTGAACCGATGTAACTACATGTGAAATATCAATACCTGGATTTCATCTTTAGCATTCCTAACATGAGTACATTGCCTTTGTTCCTCAAAACTGAGCTTTATGTACGAAGACCTTATCACGGTAAATTGAGAGATACTGTTGTTTGTATGCATTGGTATGTGTCCATTCACTGTAATCTTAAGTGAACAATAGTAATCATTTAAATTGTGATTATTTTTAAAAGTGAGATTGTGGCTTAAAAGTATTTCAGAGCCTCATTTAACCTGTCCTTGTTTTCATAGTTTTTACATCAGCACATAAATATACAAAAATAATCATCCGTCATAAATCCAGTAAGCTGTTTATTTGGTTATCCTAAAACCGCCTTCATTTAACATTTTCCTAATTATTATCTTTTAGACATTGATTGTGGCCTGGATCAAGTCAAGTCTTCATGTTAGTGTTTCTCGGGAGTTATGGGATGATTTACTGGCAGTAATGTCGTCTCTGACATACTGGGAGGAGCAAGCCACAGAATGGGCTCACACAATGGAAACGCTGACCAAAGTTTTGGCCAAGAATGTCTACCATCTTGATCTGAATGAGCTGCCACTGGACAAGTTGAGCGAGCAAAAGCAGAAGAAACACAAGGGCAAAGGTTTAATATGTGCACATAATCAGCATAATGCAAACAAGTGATGTGCATTATTGATAATATCCAGTCAGTGTCAGGTGGTATTAGTTTAACAAACCTAAAATACAAAGAACTTTTAACTAATAGGCTGCAGTGTTCTGTACCTCTTTAATTTTTGCAGAAAACTTGATATGAAATTTACTTATCTTATAGCTTTGTGCATTAAGCTTCATTTGTTATTGCATACTCCTTTTATTCTGCATTATCAAGCCCCAGGCACTCTGGAAAACAGCACTGCCCACTAATCTGTATTTCTTATATTACTTTGTAGCAGTAGTAGTTTATCTTTTAAAGGGGAAGTCCACTTTCATGGGGAAAAATATAGTGAGTAAAAACAGAATATTTTAGCATAGACAATTGCTACACACACCATACCGTAATTTACCATTATTAAAAATTACCTTTCCCTTTCAAATTGCAACCTGCTGTAATTTTCTATAAAGTCAATGCAGTAGGGCTCCTGAAGGCATTCCATACACCAGGCATAACTAAATGGCAGAATGGGATCCGGATGCGGGACCGAGTCACTGTCCCATCTGGACCCATGCAGTCCTGCCATTTAAGAGTCTTTTCTTCCCCCATCTGTCTCACAGTTATCCTCACAGAGCTGACAGCGGGAGGCAGGACAGTTCTGGATGGAGGGTGGGAGTTGCCCGAGGTTATTAACAAGCAGATGATTGGTTGCTAGGATGAAGGGCAGTCCTAGCAATCAGTCAATCACTGTCTGTCAATCACTGCCTGTGTAAGGTAGGCCAGTGGGTGGGGGAGCAAAGTTAAAGGGGCTAAAGACATTAGTGTGAAGGGGGGACTGAGGACAGTAATGTGGGGGGCTAAGGACTGTGGTGTGTGAGCACTGAGGACATTAAAGTGGGAGGGGCTAAGAACAGTAATGTGGGGGCTGAAGACTGTAACATAGAGAGGGGCTGATTACAGTAACATGGGGGAGGCTGAGGACAATAATGTGGGGGCTGGGGACAGTAACATGAAGGGGGGGGGTCTGGAAAAATGATGTGGGGGGATGATGTAAAAAGGGGCCGAGTACTCTTCAGTGAAAAATACTGTTGGGGGGGGGGTGATTTCAAGGAAGTGTGAGAACACTACTGTTAAAGGGGTGAAGGGGGGTGATGAAAAGCTGAGGACCCTCATCAAGAGGGATCTTGCTGTGAATGAGGAGGGGACTGTGATGTGCAGTGGGGATTGAGAACACTGATGTGAGAAAAGGTTCAGATCTGTACATGTGCATTTGGTGCACACGTTGTGGGTAGGTCAGCACTACCTGCTAGAAACCTGAAGAGGTCACCGACCCTTTTTTTTCCTCAAATTCGAACCGCGGCAACACGTGGTTTGGCACACACAAAAATGCACCACTGGGGTCTACATGAGATTCGGACCTCTGAAGTGGACAGAGTGAAGATAGTTGGACACATTGGAGTAAGGAGTTCCAGAGGATGGGAGCAGCTCTGGAGAAGTCCTGGAGGCAAGCATGGGAGGAGGTGTTGGGAGGAACACAAAAAATGATTTGGTTGGTATTTTGATATAAGTTTAGTGATGTAGTTGGGGGGGGGGGGGGGAGTTGTGGATGGCTTTGTAAATTGTTGTAAGGATCTTAAATTTATTTGGTTGGGTGAGTGGAAGCCAGTGGAGGGATTGGCAGAGAGGGGTGGCAGACTATAAACAGTTGGTAAGGTGGATGAACCTGGCAGCAGCATTCATGATTGGCTGAAGGAGGGATAGCCTATGTAAAGGTTAGCCAGTGAGGAAGGAGTTGCAGTAGTCAAGGCAGGAGATGACCAGGGTGTGAGTAAGAAGCTTTGTGGTGTCATTGGTTAGGAAGAGGTGTATCTTGGAGATGTGGAGGTTGAGGTGGCAAGCTTTGGACAGTGATTGGATGTGGGGCCGAAATGATAGTTCAATGTCCAGGATTGCACCTAGGCATGCGGGATGGTTTGATAGTTGAGCCGTTGATTTTTAGAAGTCAGGAGAAGGGGCGTGTAGGGAAGTGTAGGGAAGGAAATATAATGAGCTCCATTTTAGAAAGATTGATGTTCAGGAAGTGGTGTGACATCCATGCTGATATGTATGTTAGAAGATTAATGATACATAAGGAGACTAACGGAGTGAGCTGAGGGGTAGAGATAGATTTGGGTGTCATCAGCATAGAAATGGTATTGAAAGCCATGGGAGAGCAATCAAATGACCCAGGAAGGAGGAGGAGATTGAGAATAGGAGAGGTCCAAGAACAGAACCTTGGGAAACCCCAATGGAGAAAGGAGGAGTAGTGTAGCAGTTTGGCTGGATTTGAGCTTAACACCCCGGTCACATCGGGTGTGACTTGGCATGCGATTTGCATGCCATGCAACTTGCAAATCGAATACGAAGTCGCACCCTATTGTCCGCAATTAGAGCGGTCAAATCGGTGCGGTTCCGACTTTGTCGAGGCCGCACCGATTTCTAAAGTAGTACATGTACTACTTTTGGTGCGATTTCCATAGACATCTGTGTCAGATGTCTTGCAAATCGCACCTGAAATCAGCATCTCATCCAACTTTGAAATCGTGCGACTGTAAGTCCCACGATTTCAAAGTCGGGCTTGATGTGACCGGGGGTTAAAGGAAAAGAAACATCACTTTGGTGTATTAGCATAAGCTTGGTAATATGAATGCTTACTTTGTTTACTGTGCTCATCTTGTTTCTTTTTTTCTCTAGGAGGCAGCCATGAATTCCAGAAGGGATCTGTGGACAAGTCTTTTTCACGAGGGTGGAGTAGAGAGCAGCCTGGGCAGGCACCCATGCGCCAGCGCAGTGCCACCACCACAGGATCACCTGGCACTGAGAAAGCCAGGAGCATTGTGCGGCAGAAAACCATTGGTATGGCACTTGTACAACTTGTTTCATGACTCCATTGCTCATATCAATCCATGCCCTCCTTGGGTGCCTGATTTACTATCTTCTGCTGAAATGCTAGTTTAGATGTTGAAAATCTTGCTATAATGTATATGTGCAGTTCACAAGTGTTAGTATGTATTTTAAAAGCTAGTGTATATCACTGTTCTGAATTAAAAAGAAAAAACGATATATTATGATGGCTGAGCTTTAGAGCTCAGTAGCCAGTGTGGGCTAGACAAATGAAGCAACAGAATTGGAACCTAATGGGAGCAGCTATTCTCCAACACATGTGTTTTACAGTGATTTACCTTTCCAGATCTACAATTTGACACATAGATCAAGTAATGGCTGCTTCCATCAGAGCCTGAGTACATGGATGTTTAACTTTCTCAGAGAATCCTTCTGAACAGTGCAAAATGTCCGCACTACATAGGTTTAGAACCTATGGTGAATATTACAGCTCATAGCTTCTAATAAATGAAAGGTTTACTTCTATAGTTGTGGTTATCTTTGATAACTGTGTTTGGACCAGTGCTTGGCAAGTACAGCAGATAGCTAAGACTAGAAAGATGCTGTGTGGAGGGCAGCTGTCATCATATGCCCCCACTTCATGTGATGGACACTACTAGGAAATAAATTGTGCTGTCTTCATAGTCATTCAGTTCCTGTCAAATCTCACTGAGTATTTGGGTTCTAATCATAGTGATGTGCCTCTCACTGTCTTTTGAAATGTGTTCGCATAACATACTTAATAGTCCTTTTTTAGAAGTTCTGGAAACTGTCAATGAGGAAACAATATAATACACAGTGACAAAGACCACAAGTGAACAAGCTGAGGAAATCTTAGTGCTTTATCTATGTAGATGTTTATTAAGCACTGTGTTCAGAATGGCTAGTAGTAACTTCAATTGTCTCTTAAAACCTATGAGAATAAAAATACTAAACAAGCAGCAAGCTCTAATAGTTGACTTACAGTTTGCGAAGGAGCTTCTTTATTTCTTCATTTGCTGCTGTTGACAAAAACACGACAAGCCACATTCCTCAATGTAGTGCTTGGGGTCTGAGTGATTTATCTCCAGACCTGAACATTGTGAGGGGGTCATACATTTGAATAAGCAGGTAGCAACCATCTGTAAGTTGGTGGGATAGGAAATGGCTGCAAAGAAGGTGCAGTAGACGACCAGCACCGAGATGCAACAAAGTATGGAAATATTTTATTTAAAAACAATTAAATGAATACACAGTGCTTCAGCAAACTAAATGCTGTTCAGTTAGGGAGTAAATCTATTGTACCCTCAGTGTTCTCCAAGCAACACATGTGGGACAAATATGAAGGTTAAGCATTGTGTACTGACTGTTTATGCTGTCAGATTACATTTTTTCATAGCAACAAAGTTAGCAGACATTTACAGTAGAAGATTGAAGGTTAAATTTACTTTTACTGAAGAGGAGTCACACACCATACACTGCACTAGCAGCACCATAATGCTCACAGCGACTAGAGATTATTGGTAAGAATGGCCACATGACCCGTGAACATTTCCTCCTCCTTTCAGGGTGTCATTTCAGAATAAAAGGGCTCAGGAGAGAGTTTTCATGATGAGCGCAGTCATGTGACCACACTAACCAATGTCTGCTCGCTTTTGTGACCATCATGATGTTACAAGCTCTGGGGCTGCTTGTGGACAGATCATCTTCTATAAAAGTAAACTTACCTTTTACCTAGAATCTGACTGGCTGCTATCATTTGTTTTCCTTTTCACTTTTTTTTGTACAAATAAGCCCCTTATGTGTCATGCACCTGTCAGGTGATACCATTTCACAGATTCACAAGGTTGTTCCTAGTAAAAGTAATCATCTTTGTATAGGAATAGAAAATACACTATATGAGCAAACGTCCGTGGACACCGTCCCATCACACCTCTGAGCTTGTTAAATAATCCATTCCAAAACCTTGGCCATTAATATGGAGTCTGTTCACCTTTTGCTGCTATAACAACATCCAGGCCTTTGGGAACACTTTCTTTTGCAAGTGTTTTATTAGTTTTGAAGCATACAAATAATGTATTTCAAACAATACAGCAGTAGATTCCAGGTAATTAAAAGAATGTTACATGTATACGTATATTGGGCTGTAGGTTGATATAAGGAGTTAGACTTTAGGGGAGGGAGGAATGAATGGGAATTTAGTATTAAATATCACCAGGGTATAGAATTGGCCCTGGAGTACTGCATATTAGTCTATAACCAAGAGGCATGAGGTTTCCCCTAGGTTCTGTGATTTGTATGATGAGGTTAGGCTGTGTGTTTGAGTGAATTGATAATAGAGTATATGAGAATTATTAGTAAGGAAAATTTGAGTGCGGTGGATGGTGTTACAAAACAATAAGAAGGAATAGACAAGGGTAAAGGAGAGAAGAATGAAAAATGGAGAGGTTTTAGGGAGAAACTGGAAAGGTGTGAGAGCTAGAAAGTCACTATATACTGTAAATAGATGGATAATAATTGGGCATGATGATGAAGGGGCCACGATAACATTATTCAAAGTTTCCAAACCTTGAAAGAAATCTGTGCGTTGTATTATTTGTGATTAATTCCTCATTTATTACTCTGTATATTTGGGTTTTATTTTGAAAAAATGTAGGTAGGGGGTCTTCTATGCTTTTGCAATGGTCATTTTAGTGGCAGTGAAGATGCACGGGATGAATATTTTTCCCTTGGTGGAAATGTCTGCTGTAGGTTTATTGAGTAGTGCTTAGTAAGGCTTTCTATAAGATTCTGGAGTATGTCTGTTGGAATTTGTGCCCAGCCAGCCCAAAGTACTTTGGTGAGATTAGGTACTGATACTGGACAAGAAGACTTGGCTCACAATGGGTTTTCCAGTTCATCCCAAAGGTTATCAGTAGGGTTGCAGCCAGAGATCTGTGCAGGCCAATTCAAGTTGGTCGACTCAAAACTTGACAAGCCCTGTTTTTATGGACTGGACCTAGCTTTGTGTAGAGGGGTACAGTCATACTGAAACAGAAAATGGCCTTCCCCAAACTGTTGCTTCAAAGCTGGAAGAGCGCAGATGTATGTCTTGTATGCTTAGCATTAGCAGTACCCTCCACAGAAAACACCTGAACTCAGAAGTTTGGAGAGATACTCACATACATTTGGTTATATAGTGTATTTATCATTGATAAAAAATAAATTTTACATAGTAACAAAGGCATTTACAATTGTCACTGCTCCTAAAGACAGAATAGCAGCAGATAGCATAGCATGGATATTTTGATACATTTACTAAACCTGGTTTAGCTGTTGACCTTAGCATCCAATCTTGTCATCTTTGGAAAAGTTAAACACAAAAATCTTCTGTTTGCAATGCATAACACTTTTCCAAGAAATAACTCTAGCTTTCATCAATGATCTACCTAGGCTTGCATTTTTCAAACACAAAAGAAGATGTTGTGAGGCTTATGAAAAAAAGTGTTTAGTGTTTTACAGCAGCCATCAGGATTCTAGCCCTCTAGTGCAAATTAAAAAATCAGACTTAAGACTTAGTCGCCATGGGCAGCAGTTAAGTATGTCATGCTGGTCCCCTGGCCTCACTCCTTAATCGTTGGGTCAGACCTTTGGACCTTCACACCTGTTCTTGGTCAGTGACTAGGTAATGTAGTCAGGGAGCTAGCAAAAGTCCCTTATCGGGAAGCACCCCACATACTGATTTAAAAAACACCTCAGTGAAAGGCATAAACAATATTGAAAGAAAAAATCTTACACCTGGCTTCTGCAGGTGAGCCCAGGAAAGGGCATTGTCACCGGGCTTTCTCACAGAATCTTACCTTACACCCAGCTTCTGTGTGCTAGTCTAGGAAAAGGTGATATCACTGGGCCTTCTCATGGCTTGTTACCTTACACCCAGATATAGCAGGAGGGTGATGTCACTAGACCTTCTCATGGGAATCTGGGTAAATTGGGGATCCTGAATCACCTGACAATTTGTGCGTGCACTTCACTGGAGTGTTGTCTTGTGAGTTTTGTGATCCTCATCTCTCAATCCAGTAACATCACCTATGTCTTTCACTGAGTATTTTTTTTTTGAATTAGAAGGCACTGGACTTCAAGATAAGGAGACGTAGTGTTTGAATGCTAGGTCAGCAATAAGAAAGCTGTCCTTTGCAACACACATTTCTGTTATGACGGAAGCCCTTTAACCTGTGCAGAAAAGATTGGAATAAGGTTGACTGCAGTTTGCAGCGCTTCCCTTTTCCTTTCATTAATATTTTCTGCAGAGCTAATTTGTTAGGTGCAGTGTAGAGCATGAGATGACATGTGTCTCACACACACTTATATAAGTTATTCTGTAAAATGTTCTGTCAATTTATATGGATTTGTGAAGATTTCACAAACCTTAGATGTTACAAATTTCCAAATACAAACCCCTAGAGTTTAGCACATTTGTTCTTCCCCAAATACCACATTTGCTTTATTTGTACGTGTGTGTTGTGCTTCAGTGTGATATTGCTGTTTGAGGTACATCTGTTCTTTTTATGTTTTGCCTGTGTCCTTGCTCAGCTGTTGATTTATGATCTGTAACGTCACCTCCACATACTGTGCATCTTGTACGGAGCACACACTCTCTACTTGCATATTGTCACTTTCTGCCTGCTTCTTGTGGTTTTGCTGCACTCATCAGTCACTTCTCTTTCCTCTCCGGTCCCTTTTCTCCCCGATCTCTCCTGTCTTTCTGTCTTCTTTTTTTAAAGCCATGAGAAGCCGATCCATTGGGGACAGTGCCCTGCCATCCGCCTCTATCCGCAGCGCTAAAAGTGCACCTGTCCTGATCCATCCTTCCAAACCCCTTCTGCCTGATATTGTTCTCACTCTGCTTTCCGATGAGCTGTCAGGTAGTGGCACCTCTGTCTGCGCACATACCCACTGTCTGCAGCCCCTTTAATTACACTGGATACAGATGACTGTTAGGGTGGAATCTCTTCTCTTAACTCCTCACTATTGTGCACGTTCCCTAATTACTTGTTCTAATGGCTGCAGCTCAGAAATCCTTATTTGTACAAAAATATTTCTAATAGATGGGCTTTGGTTGTGGTTCAGATGTCTAAGCAGCTCTTAGACTTTTTTTGGGGTATTTTTATATCACTTTGGAACTTACACTATGGAATAGATTAAAGTTACCTGCTACAAACATAGGCTATTTAAATTTTGTATAATATGGAAAGAGAACTGTGCAGGGGATATCTTTGGTGAAAAGGACTGGTAGATCTGAAGTTATAGGCAGTTGAACCTGTATGTAAATCTCTACTTGTTTCAAAAGGTAAAGCTTGGTCCCACACTTACCGCCTCCTTGGGGCCCTTCTTTGGTTAACGATGCTGCCGATAACATTGAAGAACCAAAATAGGAAGGCATGGTTGGAGAAGGGCCAAGCTTATCTTGTACAGAAAAAGGTTTTGCTTAAAGTTCCAGGTGTAGCTTTGAATCTGTAGATGATTGACAGAATCTGTAGATAATTTCTGCTTCATGTAATTTTGCATCATATAATCTGTTTGAGTATCCCAAGTTTGAGACTCATTTACAGTTCTAATTTCTTTGTTTTCATTAAAAAGCAGTTCATTATCTTAATGACACATCATCACTACCAAATTTATATTTAAAAGCATTTTTAAAATGTATTTATACTCAATCTTTACATTATGTGAATAGAAGACTTTTCATTTTACTTACTGAAGTTATTTTACAGCCCCGTATTATGTTATTTTAGGGGCCCTTCATATTACATGTAGATAAGATAAAAAGAAAATTATCCGGCAACAAAACTGCAATAAAAACTCCTTTGGTTGGATGGAGTATTTGGATTCTCTTTTGGGAAAGTCCTTGTACTTCATTACCAAATGTATGTGAAATAAGACATCTGAACTACAACCTGACAAGCTTTTTGCAATTGTGTTATATTATGATATTATATAAGGAGTTTTTCTGAGTTAACCATGCTTGGGAATGTATCACCTAATAGCTCTCTGCACTATTTAGAATGTTGTGTAGGCACTAATATTTTGATGTTTGTTCTGTTGATCCATAACTTTTGTATTCCAGCATTTACAACTGAGTTCTGGCTGTATAATTTTTCTGTTAATTCTCACTGGTTTGCATTGATTTCTACAGTATGTAAAAAATGTATAGTCCACTCTTCTAGTCAAGTTATTTTTTTCTGACTTCTAATCATTAGTCGTTCATAACTACAGGAAGTACACATTCTGAGCCACAAATTTTTTCTTTTTGCTCGTTTGGTTTCCTGTTTTAATTACTCCCATAAACCTCCCATGTTGGTAGTTGCAAACCTTTGCCCTGTTAGTATTTCAGCTGGCTCAAAGTGTAAAGTAAATTGAGTTGCTGATGTGGCTCGTCTCTCCTAGACCCCATGCTGTATAGATTCAGAACCTCCTGAGAGCAGCTGCAAAGTCACAGAGGCCTCCTGGAAATGTCCTTAGCCTTCATAGTTAGTTCTGCATTCATGATAGTCAGTGTATGTGGCTTTTATTAGCTTTTCTTTCAGTATTTGAAAATAAGTGACTTGAAGTCTTATCTCTAACCTAGCATTATACAGTAGAATAAATAGAACACGCTCTTAGGATTCTTTTAGAATGGCGTGTAGCAGAGGTCAAAATAATTCTTTGACCTCTGGTTATGTAGTGCACTACTAGCTGTAATTATTAACGAGTAAAGACTTAACTTCTAATCTGTTTTGGTAATGCATTAAGGAAGTTTTTTTTCCTCTGGACCAGTAGACTGTTCACAGCCAGCATAAATATTTGTGTAGGAAAGCATTGGGGCAGATTGGGTTAAAAAGCTTTCATATTTCCATCTATCTGGAGCTGTGAATGGTACTCAACATGCAGCCCATCAATGAAGGTCTGGAGCACAGGGTTGCTATTACATATACAGGATCGGGGGTCAGTTCTCCAGTAAAAGTGTAAACAAAGCTGCCAACTTGTTAGTTCAGGAGCAATGATAGATGGATCCTGAATTGAATTTCCCCTGTATAAACAAATCCTGCATACAAACCATTGTAGGTTTGCTCATCCCAATGCATACATCTTTTTGCTGCACTCCTTGGCCCCCTCTTCCTCCAGTCATCCACTCGGCTCCCAGCTGTGTCCCAGCCAGTCATACCTCTCCCAGACACCTCCCACCCTGTCAGACTCCTCCCCTCCCAGCCTTCTCTCCCCCCCCCCCCCCCCCATTCAATTACTCTTCTCCTGCCCATATCTTCTCCAGTTAGATCACTCCCAGCCACTTCTCCCTGTCCAAACGTTCCTCCCCGTTTGCCTATACATATCGCATCAGTCTCTGGGGATTGCGCTATGAATGGGTTTTTTTATCTTCAGATTCAAAATAATGAGTTTCAACATAAACAAACAAACAAACAAAGGCACTCATTTATATGCATGACAACATAAAATGAGGACAGTGGTGACTCACCATTGTACTCCGTTCACAGCAGAGTACTATGAATGGATTTATTTACAAATATAAATCCATATATAAATATTAAAAAAAAAGTTTATAGAAAGAAAAGTAGAAAAAATTAACTAAAATAATTCCCTTTATTGCACATTTGTTAGAGTATGTTATTATTTGAGGAATTTTACTCTACTATTGTACAACGGTGCAGCACTAAAAAAAAGCATAAATGTGTGACATAACTGAGAAACAAAATGATTAATCAAATATTAAGTATCCAAAAAAAAAGCACAAAATACAAAACATGTAAAACATAATAAGTCTGAAAAAAATCTCCAACAGGTGCTTCCTCCAAACTAAGTGTTGGTTCACATATATATGGTTCATATATTCATATACGTGGATTGGATGCGGTTTCAACCGCATCCAATTCGCATGACTTGAACTAATATTGCTTCATGTGGTGCCTGTTAACATACACTATATTGCCAAAAGTATTGGGACAAGATAAATATTTGGCACACTAAGAAGAACAAAACCAGATGTATAATGTGATGGCTAGTATATTAAACACACAAGTAAAGTCCTTAAAGTACAAAGGTGGTTCAGGGATAATCCAACAATGCTTGACTCAGCAGTAGCCTCAAGGCCGTTGGGAGTGATGTCAACTCAAGGTACAGCAGCAGTAGGCATGGCATGTGTTCGGAGCATGCATGCTCCTTCATCAGGCCATGAAGGATACGGTACCTTGCGACAGGATAAATAACTTGACAACTTCAGTCACAGAGGCACCAGCTAAGCAGGCACCTCTTTGGAAGCTCAGTAAGCTCTGGCGTGACTCCGTATTACTAGTAGCACAGGCAGTGAATGATGAAAGTGAGGCTTCCCATCTGTTAGCTAGGTGTCTCATCACACAGCCAAAGCAAAAGAATGTTACATCACGTCCGCTTTCAACGAGAAACATGTTGTTGCTTCCACAACTGCAAAATCATGTAGCGTTTCCATTTTTTTTTTTGTCTAACCCCTGTATGTGACCATGTATGAAGATATGGTCATAAAGTGCTCAAAGTATGTTGACATCTGTCTCCTGAAATCCTTTAGTGACTAGCTCAAATCCAAAACTCCAGCCCAGGCATACTGATGAAATATAGAGTAAAGAGAAGTCTCATAGTGTAGTACGTCATTTTAAATTTATTAAGATCACAGATAGATGTACACTCACATAATTAAAAAAGCCAAAAAGCCATCTAAACACATTAATAATACCATCCGATCAGCCTCTGTCTTGATTCACAATACTGCTTCCTATGTCAGTGTGCATGGTGACGTCACAGCCGCTGACCCAACCCGACACATTTCGTCACAGTGGATGTCATCAGGGGAGTGAGTTTATGTAATAAAAGAAGTCTAAACAGCAGCTTTGAAAATTTAGAGTGACATCAAACACAAGCATGTGCCTGGTGTTAAACTGCAAAAGTTGCTATTTTTGACCCTTATTTGTTTTACTAATATTAACTTCTTTTAATAAGATACACCAAGTAAAATGCAAAAACGGCACAAGGAAAAGGAACATTTTCACCACACACTGCTCTATGGTCCAATTTGTCTTCCATAATCTATGATGGCCTGCATCAGCTAACCCCCACTTCCTGTGAGCCTAGGCTGTCATAGACACACCCCCTGGGAGTACCATAGCAAATTTACCAAAACAAAGCTGTTTAGCAAGAGTGCAATTGGATCAGGTGACATTAAGGCTAGATTGTGTCTGAGCAGTTATTTACAGCCCCAGTGAGCCAGTTTAGGGAGATACTAATCTGCCTGTCAATAGTCTGCTGAGTCTTAAGGAAATTGCCTTGATGCCCAGAACAGGGAATTCGCTTTTCTCTTTTATAGTACTAGGAATAGGATTTGATTAATTGTTCTTAGTAACAAAGGGAGAAATTTCTACAGAAACTTCATAGTGAGGCTTTTTGCATATTCTTTCATTGTGAGAAGAAATTGGAGCAGTCAGTATAAGACAGCAGAAGCATATAAAGGACATACCAGCATGGATGTTGGTGGAGTAGAGGCCAGACTCTCTGAACATCAAAGTAGGATTGCTATTAAACCCCATATATGTTATAAAATTAGGCTGCTTTCACACTGATCTATTTTTCTTCTGCTTTTGTGTTAAAAAAACAAACGAAAAAAAAAGCGGAAGAAAAACAGGTGAGCATATATTCCTGTGGAACTCTTCACACTGATCCGTTGTAGGTCCGGTGCGTTTCTTAAAATCTTCCTTGCTGCATTTTTGGTGCATGTTTGGTATGGTAAAAATAGCGCAGCAAAAACGCACCTCCCCATTGAAATCAAGGTAAAACATGGCAAAAAAATGCATCAAAAATGCACCCGTGTTGCGTTTTTGGTGCAGTTTTTGAGTCACATTTCTTGTAAAAAAAACAAACAAACCGTAAACATGGTAAAAACACACCGTAAACGCAGTAAAAATGGATCAGTGTGACAGTAGCCTAATTCTGCAGGTTGAGTTATTGGACACCAGTCTTGTATACATCAGCTTTGGCTCTCTCTGCCTATGCATGCTATTTATTTTATGAAAACCCATGTACTAACTAAAGCCTACCTAACACTAACCCCTATCCGTCCTGCTAACACCCACAGCAAATGAATACCCTTGCCCTTGAATTTTTTTTTTCTTAATATTCTGTGTAAAAAGAAGTTTAGAAACATTGTTTTTTTCCCTACTATGCCACTGTTTGTTGAATCCATTTTAATTTAGACCTCTTTCTACACAGTGGCAAAATGTAAAGCTTACTTAAATGTTTCTTTGCTGTTTTTTTTTTCCAATTTTAAAGGACAACTCCAGCAAAATGTAATATTTTAGGATAGCACCAGAGTGGGTTGAATCACCCACTTTTTTTTTTTTTTTTACTTTTACACCTTCCAGCAGGATGGTTGTTGGGAATGGAGGAAGCTTGCTTCTGGAGTCCTATATAGGTATCAGAAGCCAGCTTGTAAATCCGCATACTAATAAGCACACTGTTTTAGCTGGAGTTGCCTTTATTGAATGTAACAAAATTGTGTCCTTAGTTGGATTTCTGATTACTGTTTTCTCTTGTTTGACAGAAATGGAGGATGCCCCAGTGCTTCCCCGTGCACAACGGGTAAGGCATTATTCTCAGAGTGAAGAGACCCCTTCAGAGACCTTTGGAGCCATTCATGAAGAAACCACAACTCTGCCTCGCAGTAGCAGCACTTCTGACATCGTGGGGCCCTTTGCAGCTGAGAGACTGAAAGGTGCAGTGTCTGTTGCAGACCATCCCTCCCCTCAGACTACGGATCCCTTTTGTGCTAACCCACACTGTCAGGAAGCACCCCTAACACAGGCCGATGGCAGTATATATGATCACCTTTGCCAGTTGGCTGGCTCAGCTGGATTGACAGATGCAGACATTGAGCAGGGATGGTATGAGGAGTTAGAAGGCACAGATCTTTTGCCACGTTTAAGGGCTTATTTAAAAGAGGAAGGGGTAGTAAAAAATAGGTTGACATCCATATCTGTAGATCAAAAAACAGAGCAATCTACAGATCTAGAGTCATGCGTTAAAGGAGAGGTCCATTCAGTCTTTTCCGAGGGGCTTCCTTGCACACATTCCAATGTTCAACAGACTGAGAGTAGTGCAGGCTTAGAAGAACACATTCCTAAAAAAACAGGGGGGTTAAAAGTTGGCGGTAGAAGCAGGGATGTCCATGTAAGGATTCTGGCTGATGGGGAAATCATTGACAGTGATAAAGCTGGCATGGAGCAAGGTGACCGGAAAAGAGCTTTTTGTAGACAGCACGCTGCTGAGGAAGATGAAGCTCTTGAATTGCCATCTTCTCAATCTCAACACAGTGAACATGGGGCCAACATAAAGCATCTGTGCGAGTCTATGACACATAAGGCCAAAGCAATGCGCCGGAAACGCAGCAGTGTGCAGGTCACCTTCCGCCCAGGCACTGAGGCAGTGCTCTTCTGCAATTCCATGGAGAACAAAGATGCCCCTTGGAAGGCCAGGCTACGGAAGTTAAGTGGTTTAAGTTCAAACTCTTCCATTGTTGTAGATCCAGGCAAGCCAACAGCATTTGCAGCCATGGGGGCAGTGAGATTAGCATCTGGAATAAGCCAGACAGGTAGTGACCAAACTGATGTAACCTATCCTCCCTCTCAAGTGCAGAAGGAAGCTGGCCGCACGAGGCCGAGGTCTAGCAGTCATGAGAGAGCCCCTTCTCATGCTTCTTTAGGAGGCGTATACAAAACTGTTGTCCATGCTCTCTCGAAACCTAAGGCCAGCGTGTCCCTGCAGAAGCAGCACAGGACGGCAGCCGAGGCTCCACTGAAGGACCTGTACGGTCATGTTATGGGCTATTTTGGAAGGAAGGCAGCAGGTGAGATCTTTCAGCCCTGGGATGCATTCCCAGAGCACATGCAGAGATGCAACACCCGTTTGGCTTTGTATTGCAGACAAAAAAACCCCAGCTGCCAGCAATCAAGAGCTTCTTTTGGGATGACTTGCTGCTTATTTATTCCTCACCTAATGCCTCGTTGACACCCTCTTTGGGATCTTTGCATGTTGGCTCCCTTGTGCCTGATATAACCTTTTCTCAAAGTGTTGCCCCTCACCTTTTTCAGCATCTCTGCTTTCTGTACTAACCCCCTCCCTGTGAGGTGAGTGCTGCTGTTTCATAGCTAATATGTTCTTTTTCTTGATGACTAGGAATCACTTTTGTTCCGTGTTTTGTCCTTCAGTCATTTGTTTTGTCAGCAGTAACTTGTCAGATACAGAATGAATGAGAAGCATTTCATTCTTGTTAACAGGTCACAGATGACTCATAATCACATTGCTAAAACAATTGTTTTATGTGTTTTTTTTCTTTCTTGTTTTTTTTGTGGCACATTGTTTGTAGCTCATGCTTTCACCTTTGTACATCTGGCCAAAATAACAATACAAACATGGCACCAGATGGTCAAGCCAAAAATGTTGTGCAAACTGCAAGAGCACAGTCTAATAGAACAATGGCTCACTATCTCACAGTGTCTAAAGTTGCACAGAACCAGCATTGCTAGCAGATACTGATCAATGTAGGGGTTAGAGGACAGGCTACAAATAGCAATTTTAAAGGATGAAAATACTTCATCTCTGCATTAAATTAAACATTACTATCATATTTATATATGTATAGGAAATGGAGTGTTAGTTTAATCCCATGATGACATATGGATACCTAATGGTTTTGTTTATGCATAAG
Organism: Staurois parvus; assembly: GCF_062004578.1. Taxonomy (NCBI): domain Eukaryota; kingdom Metazoa; phylum Chordata; class Amphibia; order Anura; family Ranidae; genus Staurois; species Staurois parvus. The sequence goes on along the minus strand of NW_028318033.1, from coordinate 2,549,334 downwards.
CAAAGGATGTTCAGGTCAAAACACACTTCCATTGATTGTTTATGTAAACTTGCAGTATAGAAGGTGACCTTACGACAGCTATACAAGTGTTTGTGGTGTTACCATGCTCTAACTATAATAGAGTAAGTCGGTCACCTTGTTGGATGGGATGGCTGACAGAGGTGTATAAATGACAAATGTGTCTGGACATAATAACAAATCTATTGGCAGATAAGGCAATTTACATACTGTGTCTGTATTTCAACTTTGTATTTTATACCATATTGTCAAAAGTTTGCTAAACCTATTGGAGCTTGTTGAACATCCCATTTCAAAACCATAGGCATTAAAGCTAAAGTCTAGACTTGATCATTATTGCATGTACAAATTGCTCCAGCTTGTAAGTATGCATATCTCATACTTGGGGGTTCACTTTGGAAGCTGACAATCACTGTAGTAGTCAGCACTGCTATAGTGATATGCGCTATCTTCCAGGTCCTCGCTCAGCACTGACACAATTCACAAGAATGATTTATATTTTTTATAATCAAACAAGACATTGTTTGATTGGACGAGATGGCGATTGTGATGTCACCACTCCTCTTCTCCATATCAACCAATCAGAGAACTCTTTGTGTTCACTAAAAAAAAAAAAACTGTTCTGTAAATAGTGGCAGTGTTAAGTGACCCCCTGTGGTCAGTGTACAGAGGGGTAGCTGCTCAGCACATGACTCAGAAGATAATGGCAATCACTGTAGCAGGACTGACTACTACAGTGATTGTCGGCTTCTACCGTAGACCCTCAAGTATGAGATGCACATTTACATTGTGCCAGACTGGACTAATGTAAGTATGCAATAAGGATCATACTTGGAGTTCAGCTTTAATATGCAGTTGTACTCCACCTTTGTGGCTATAACAACCTCACCTCTTGCACAAGATTTTGGAATGTTTTGGAATGCGTCTATGTGAATTTGTACCCATTCAGCCAAAAGATCATTTGTGAGGTCAGGTACTTATGCTGGATAAGAAGACCTGGCTCACAATCAGCATTCCAGTTCTTCCCAAATGTACACAGTATGGTTGACGTCGGGGCTTTTTGCGGGCACTCAAGATTTTTCACACCAAACTAGTCAAACTATCTCTTTGTGGATCTGGCTTGACCATGGGCACTGTCACATTGGAACTGAAAAGGCTATTCACCAAATTGTTGCCTCAAGCATGTAAGTGCACAATAGTCTTTGTATGTGCTTGTTTTACCAGAGCTTCTCACTGGAAACACCTGAGCTTATTAATTTGGAGAGGATTCCACATACTTTTGTCCATATAAAGTACTTATTTAAATGATCATCTTTTTGTAAAATGTTACACCTTTATTAGGTTACAATTGTACCGGCCCCTGCACCCCCCCCCCCCTTTCTCCTTTTGTGACAGCTAGCGGGGGATCATCTCCCCCACTAGCTGTCACAATTTTAAAAAAAGGTGTCCCGACATTGCCCACTGCGTTATCCGATCACAGTGCTCTGTGATTGGGAAGACTAGAAGCCCTGACAGCCTTTGCTGGTTTTTCCTGTCATTGTAAAACTGTCTGCTCGTACGAGGTACAGACTGATTACAGTGACAGCCTGCAGGAGACCTGCATGGTACCAGCGATCAGTTGATTGCTTGTGCAATTCTTTCCAGGCTCCTAAAAGAAAGGTTATCCTTTAAATGCTCAGGATGAGCTTTTTCCAGTAAATAATTTCCCTAGATTTTCCTGATTCTAGTGTGTTATTACAGTGCGCTTCAGATAATACTCTACCGAGGTTTCCAGTCTTTCTTAACTAAGCTTAAAGTTCAGAGGTATTGATAAGTGGTCGGGTAAGCTGCAGTAAGCGCCATTGTATTCCTATTGCCAGAGGAAAGAGTAAGCTTTTTTTAATATACCCTACTGTGCAAAAGGTTTAGCCAGGTGTGAAAAATTGCTGTAAATTAAAAATGCTTTTGGACATAGAAGTGTTAATAGTTTAATTTTATCAATTAAAAAAATGGAAAGTAAATGAACAGAAGAGAAATCCAAATCAAATCAATAATTGGTGTGACCTCCCTTTGCCTTCAAAGCAGCATCAATTTTTCTAGGTACACTTACACATAGTTTTTGCAAGAACTTGGGTGGTACATTGTTCCAAACATCTTGAGAACTAACCACAGATCTTCTGTGGATGTAAGCTGCTTCAAATTGATACGAAGCTAAGCAGGTCAATAACTTCACAACAGGATATTGAAACTTTACAAGAAGACCACAATAAAATAGTGGGGTGGGCAACTAAATGCCAAATGAGGTTCAATGTAAAGAAGTGTAAAGTGATGCACTTGGATGCACTAAAAAATATGAATGCAGGCTACACGCTAGGGGGTAGAACCCCTGGGGGAATCAAGGATGGAAAAGAACCTGGGATCCAAGTTGATAAACTCAGCAATAGCATGCAATGTTAAGCAGCAGCAAGCAAGTCTGGCAGAATATTAGCATTTATTAAAAAGGGGATATACTCAGAAGATAAATCTATAACTCTTTACAAAAATCAGGTTCGACCACATCTTGAGTATGCCATCCAGTTCTGGTCATCAGTCCTTAAGAAGGATGTGCTGGAACTGGAGAGAGTCCAGAGAAGGGCAACTAAACTAATAAGGGGGCTGGTGGACCTCAGTTATGAGGAAAGGCTACACACATTAAGCTTGTTTTCCCTGGAGAAGACGCTTATGAGGAGATATGATTGATATATATATATAATGATTATTCTAGCTTATGGAGAAAGCTGTTCCGTCTTAAGTTGCTCAAGACACGTGGTCACTCAATGAACATGGATGAGAAACGGTTTAACCTTAAACTGCGTAAGGGGTTCTGGAACTCTTTCACAATCGGTGGCGTCAGTGGGAAATGTCGACAGTTTAAAAAAAGATAGGCATCTTAGTGTAAGTAATATGCACGGATACCGTCATGGCCAAAAATGTTGGCACCCCTTCATTGTTTTCAGATAATGCAACAATTCACCCAGAAAATGGTTGCAATTACAAATGTTTAAGCATTCTCATGTTTATTTCTTGTGTTTGTATTGGTATGGCACAACAAAGTAATGAAACAAAAAGACAAATCTGACACATTCCACGCAAACCCCAAAAAAGGACTGGACAAGTTATTGGCACCTTCTGAAATTTGTAAGAAATAATTGCATGCCAAGTTTGTGTTGCTCCTGTAATTTGTAATTTCAGTCACCTGTATCAATTAACAGATATTAATGTTCCTGTGCCCACTGTGTGAAATATTGTGAAGAAGTTTACAGCCCATGGCACTGTAGCTAATTTCTCTGGACGTGGACAAAAGTGAAAAACTAGATCAAAGATTGCAGCGAAGGATTGTTTGGTGGATAAAGAACCTTGTTCAGCTTTCAGACAAATTCAAGCTGACCTTCAGGCACAGGGTACAAGTGTGTAAGCTCGCACTTTACATCATCATCTGAATGAAAAGGGGACACTATGGTAGGAGACTCAGGAGGATCCTACTGCTGACACACAAACATAAAAAAAGCCAGATTGGAGTTTGCCAAAACTTACCTGAGGAAGCCAAAATCCTTTTGGGAGAATGTGCTCTGGACAGACGACACAAAATTACAGCTTTTTGGTAAAGCCCATTGTTCTATTGTTTTCAGAAAAAGAAATGAGGCCTTTAAAGGAAAGAATACAGTCCCTACAGTCAAACATGGTGGAGGTTCACTGATGTTTTGGAGTTGCTTTGCTGCTTCAGGTACTGAATGTCTTGACCATGTACATGGCCTTATGAAGTCTGAAGACTACCAAAGATTTGCAATGTAGGGCCCGGTGTCAGAAAGTTGGGTCTCCGTCAGAGGTCATGGGTCTTACAGCAGGACAGTGACCCACAGCACATGTCAAAAAGCACCCAAAAGAGCGCTGGAGAGTACTGAACTGACCAGCAATGAGTTCAGATCTCAATCCCATAGAGCACCCGTGGAGAGATCTCAAAACAGCAGTTGGGAAAAGGAACCCTTCCAGCCTCAGAGACCTGGAGCAGTTGGCAAAAGAAGAGTGGTCCAAAATTCCAGTAGAGACATGTAAAATAACTCATTGATGGTTACAAGAAGCAATTAATTTCAGTTTTCCAAGGGGTGTGCTACCAAACATTAAATTGAGGGTGTAGGTACTTTTGTCGAGTTCATTTTTGGGGTTTTGGGTGGAATGTGTCAGATTTGGCTTTTTGTTACTCCACTTTTTTTTTGTCATACCAATACAAACAAAAGAGATAAACATGAGAATGCCTAAACATTTGTAATTGCAACAATTTTCTGTGCAAAGTGGTACATTATCTGACAGAAATATTGCCAATATTTTTGACCATGACTGTATGGGTAGTGTTAGAGACATAAATGCATACACACACCCACACAGGTTGAACTGGATGGACTGATGTTTTTATTCAACCTTATCAACTGTGTAACTATGTAAATTCTTCTGTCCCTTCATGTAATTCCAGACAGACTCAATGATTTTGAGATCAGGGCTCTTTGGGGACCAAACCATCACTTCCAGGAGTCCTTGATCTTTACGCTGAAGAAAGTTCTTAATCATATTGTGCCGCTTTCCAGCCCTTTGGCAAACAAGCTGCCTCCTGCTACAGCCAAATATTTCAAATTTTACTTATCAGTCTAGAGAACCTGCTGCCATTATTCTGCACCTCAGTTTCTTTGTTTTATATATACAGTAGTTGAAGCACTTAGTCTTGTTTCCACGTTGGAGGTATGGCTTTTTGGCTGCAGTTCTACCATGAAGACCACTTCTGGCTAAACTTCTCCAGACAATAGATAGGTATAACTGGGTCCTACTGGTTTCCAACAGTTCTGTTCTGATGGCACTGCTGGATATCTTTTGATGTCAAAGTGAAATAGGCATGATGTGTCTTTATTCTGCTGCATTAAGTTTCTTTGGCTGACCACTGCATCTGCTGAACAGCACATCTTGAAACCCCAGTCTGCTTTGAAATCTTTGCCTGGGAGAGATCTTGCTGATGCAGTATAAATACCTTGAGTCTTGTTGCTTTGCTGTCTTGCCATGGTGTATTCTACCTAAATATGAAATTGATGATCAATAGCACCTGCCTGGTATAATTGATTATTCATAAATCTGACTTTAATCCTACAAAATCCTAGACGACATGCAAGTACAAAGTGTGGAAGTGTAAGAATTGATGCTGGTTTGAAGCCAAAGGATAGTCTTGCCAAATATTGATTTGATTTAGATTTGACACTTTGCTACAATGTAAAGTAGTGAGTGTACAGCTTGTATAACATGTAAATTTTCTGTCCTCTTCAAATAACAACACACAGCCATTAATGTCTAAACCTCTGGCAACAAAAGTGAGTACACCCCTAAGTGAAAATGTCCAAATTGGGCCCAAAGTGTCAATATTTTGTGTGACCACCATTATTTTCCAGCACTGCCTTAACCCTCTTGGGCATGGAGTTCACCAGAGCTTCACAGGTTGCCACTGGAGTCCTCTTCCACTCCTCCATGACGACATCACAGAGCCAATGGATGTTAGAAACCTTGCGCTCCTCCACCTTCCATTTGAGGATGCCCCACAGATGCTCAATAGGATTTAGGTCTGGAGAAAAGCTTGGCCAGTCCATCACATTTACCCTCAGCTTCTTTAGCAAGGCAGTTGTTGTCTTGGAGGTGTGTTTGGGGTCGTTATCATGTTGGAATACTGCCCTGCGACCCAGTCTCCAGAGGGAGGGGATCATGCTCTGCTTCAGTGTGTCACAGTACATGTTGGCATTCATGGTTCCCTCAATGAACTATAGCTCCCCAGTGCCGGCAGCACTCATGCAGCCCCAGACCATGACACTCCCACCACCATGCTTGACTGTAGGCAAGACACCCTTGTCTTTGTACTCCTCACCTGGTTGCCGCCACACATGCTTGACACCATCTGAACCAACTAAGTTTATCTTGGTCTCATCAGACCACAGGACATGGTTCCAGTAATCCATGTCCTTAGTCTGCTTGTCTTCAGCAAGCTGTTTGCGGGCTTTCTTGTGCATCATCTTTAGAAGAGGCTTCCTTCTGGGATGACAGCCATGCAGACCAATTTGATGCAGTGTGTGGCGTATAGTCTGAGCACTGACAAGCAGACCCCCCACCCCTTCAACCTCTGCAGCAATGCTGGAAGCACTCATACGTCTATTTCCCACAGACAACCTCTGGATATGACGCTGAGCACGTGCACTCAACTTCTTTTGGTCGACCATGGTGAGGCCTGTTCTGAGTGGAACCTGTCCTGTTAAACCGCTGTATGGTCTTGACCACCGTGCTGCAGCTCAGTGTCAGGGTCTTGGCAATCTTCTTATAGCCTAGGCCATCTTTATGTAGAGCAACAATTCTTTTTTTTTTTCTCAGATCCTCAGAGAGTTCTTTGCCATGAGATGCCATGTTGAACTTCCAGTGATCAGTATGAGAGAGTGAGAGCCATAACACACACAAATTTAACACACCTTTTCCCCATTCACACCTGAGACCTTGTAACACTAAGGAGTCACATGACACCGGGGAGGGAAAATGGCTAATTGTGCCCAATTTGGACATTTTCACTTAGGGGTGTACTCCCTTTTGTTGTCAGCATTTAGACATTAATGGCTGTGTGTTGAGTTATTTTGAGGAGACAGCAAATTTACACTGTTATACAAGCTGGACACTCACTACGTCACATTGTAGCAAAGTGTCACAACTTCAGTGTTGTCACATGAAAAGATATAATAACATACGTACAAAAATGTGAGGGGTGTACTCACTTCTGTGAGATACTGTATATATTTTGAATGTATTCTTACTTTACAGCATTTCTTCACACCTGCCTAAAACTTTTGCACTGTGCTATATATTACGGCATCATCAACTTTATACATGGACAAAATCCCTTTGTAGTTCAGCTGTGTGTTCCAGTTTATTTTTTAAATGGCTTGGTAAGTCCAGTTGATTTGCAATACCTTATTAGGCCTCGTTCACACTGGTGTACTTAAGTGTACACCCGGTTGAGGGGCGTGTTTTGCCTGTATGGATTCACTGGTGTTGTATGTTTTCGATGCAGGTAGTCCCATTCATACTATTTGGGATGCAACTGCTGCTTCCAATTTGACATCTGTTTGGGTGTTGGGTCCCTGAATGCAGACCGTGTGTGCTCATGGACCCACATGTTTTTCAAATAGGGAACTACTGCTGTGTCTATGTAGACACTGCATCCCAGTTGACATGAATGGGGTTGCCTGCATGGATGCATGGAACGCCATGCAAAACACGCCCCCCCAATTGGGTGTACGCTTAAATATGCCTGTGTGAATGAGATCTTACTGAAGTTTACATAAACAGTACAAAAGAATTCTCAGGCCACACTGTGTTCATAATCATACAAATCAAACCCGTTAGAAATTACACTGTGCTAGTTTGCTGTGTGGTTTCCATTGACATGGCACTTACTGCAAGTGTGTGCAAGCATTTGTGTTTCTGTTGTATCAGAGTTTGTGTGTCTATGTGGGAATGCTGGTATCTGGGAATCAATAATCTCCTTTTGGTTTAAGTAATTTCTACCTGTATTCTGCTTTCCTGAGAAAATGGTCCCAAGAAAGTTTTCTTTTTTCTTTTTTTCCCCTCTTTTTTTCCATGCTGTGTATTTGAACAGAAATCATAAAGTAATAGTCAGAGTGAGGCTTCCGTTTTAAACACGTCTCTCCTGTCATTGGACATGTGCTATGCAATTTTCACAAGAACTACATGTTCAAAGTAATAAACGGGTACTGTGTGAGTTGGTTATTGAGCAGTACCAAATGGCGCCAGCAATGCTGCACAGTATGAGGAATTTTCCAGCATGTTGAAGAGTGTCTGCAGTTGGGACAGAAACATATTTGCAAGATATCCAGTTTGATCAGAAGCATAGTCACAAGATATCCAGTTTGATCAGAAGCATAGTCACAAGATATCCAGTTTGATCAGAAGCATATTCACAAGATATCCAGTTTACTCAAATACAAGGAATGATCATTTGTACTGCGCATTTGATTTTGCCTCTCCATGGCGGTCTTCAAGGGTGCAATTGAATCAGCACATTGATCATGCATACCATACATTTCAGTGCATACGTGTCTGTGTACTGTGCTTTGTGCAGTCAAGCCTAATGTGAAAAAGTACCTGCACAGAACAATGTACCTCTGTACTTTTTGCTTTGCTTTTCTTAATAGAAATGTATATTAGTTTTTCTATATGTTTTCTTTTAATTTTTAATGGTTAGGTCAAACACTTTTTTATAAAATATTTAAAAAACAATGTATATTTTGGTCAGGTGCATATGAAATATTGTACATTCATATTTAGTATTCTCATATGATTTATTGGATAAACTCTCCTTAGCTGTCCTGTAGTTCAGTGTACACTTATAATTTAAACTAACCCAGAGCAGTGACTGATCCGATCTCCCAGCCAGCTCCATATAACGTTTCAATGAGCAAGAGAATGAGTCTTATGGTAAACAGCCTGTGCTGTTCCCTCTCTTTATTAAAGCAAAAAAAAAGTTTGCTGAGAGTCCTGTGTCATGGGCATAGGCGTGTGCTGGGTGTGTCTGGGCACATTCTAATCACCAGGTGCGGATTAGCATTATCATTCTGCGTGCTGGCGGGTCGATGGGAAAGATCTCTCTCTGACCAACTCTGGCATAAAAGAAGTGCTTTCGCATTTCTCTTTCACTGTGCTGGCAGGGAGACCAATGTGTTAGCGACATATACACACACGTGATGGGGTGCATACCCTAATCTAGCCTGTGTACACCTAAGGTCATGGGCACATCCTACCTTAACTGTTTGGTTTTTAAACATATACAAATCAGTTTAAAAATATATAAACCTAACCACTTGCCTACTGCCTTATAGCAGGTATACTGCTACAGGGCAGCTGCTCTGCGCAAAGTGATGTGTATATGTATATATATATATGTATATATATATATATGTATATGTGTATATATATGTATATGTGTATATATATATATATATATGTGTATATATATATATATGTATATATATATATATATATATATATATGTGTGTGTGTGTGATTTTGCAGTCCCGGGTAGGGGACATGCGGATGCAACCGGATGATCTCCAGGTCCCGGCTAGCAATTCTCGGCTGGCATTCAGTGATCGGTAGTGAAGCTGAGGGGGCAGAAATCTGTGTGTAAACAACACAGATTCTCTTTTGGCCTCATAGACATGCTGCTTTTTCTTTCTCTCTCTCTCTCTCTCTCTCTCTCTCTCTCTCTCTCTCTCTCTCTCTGCACAGCAGAGAAAGAGAGAGAGCAGCATTTCTCCATAGTAAAACATCACACAGAACACAGTGTAAGCACAACACACAGTTAACCCTTTGATCACCCCAGATGTTAACCTCTTCCTGCCCAGTGTCATTAGTACAGTGATCAGTGCTTTTTATTAGCACTGAGCACTGTATTCGTGTCACTGGAGATGTCAGTGGCCATTAGTCGGTTCCCAACCAGTGTCAGAATGCCTACCGCAGTCCCGCTATAAGTTGCTGATTGCCACCATTACTAGTATAAAAAGAAATAAATAATAATTGCAGTGTATATATACCGCCATTTGTAGACGCTATAACGTTCATGTAAACCAATTAAATTTACATGAATTGGGATATTTTTTTTTTTAGCAAAGACGTAGCAGAACACATTTTGGCCTAAATTTATGAAGAAATTTTTTTATTGGATATGTTTTATAGCAAAAAGTCAAAAATATTGTTTTGGGTTTTCTTTTTCCAAATTTAACGGTCTTTTTTTGTTTATAGCGCAAAAAATTAAAACCGCAGAGATGATCAAAAATCACTGAAAGAAAGCTCTATATGTGGGGGGAAAAAAAGACAAATTTAATTTACGTGTAGCGTTGCATGAACACTCAATTGTCAGTTAAAGTAACGCAGCGCAGTATTGCAAAAAAAAAAATGGCCTGGCCAGGAAGAGGAGTAATTCCTCTGGAGGGCAAGTGGCTAAAACATGTGACCAGATACATTATACGGTAGTTTCTACTTTTGGGAATGCTTAACGTTTCCTTTTATCAATTTAGCCTTATAATTATATATATATATATCGTTACATGCAGGCTTTGACCCTGCAACCAAACGAACTCATGGCAAGGCAAAATATAAGCAGATTACATTTTAGCTTCAAATATGTAAGCCATATCTAAACCCAAAAACAAATGTAATACTGTATATTGCAGCTTATGATTTTCTGGATGGGTTGCCAGCCTTAGCTGTCTTTTTTTAGTTTTTTTTTTCCACCTGGCAACCCTGTGCATAACAGATACATCCTGCCTCTAGATCCCTATTTTCACTCCTTTGCTGTATTTATGGAGAGAGCCAAGGTTGTCACTCAGACTACTTTGCTGATTTGGACTGCAAACATGTTTCTTCCCTTCATCCCAGTTACATGGTGGACAGGGGAATTTTAGTTTATAAAAGATGACTTGGAAGAAAGAGAAGATGATTTGTGCTTTTAGTTTACAGTAGGTGACAAGAACATTGCATTTCTGACCAGGTCAGCATTTGTGGAAAATGTTATTAGCCATAAAAATGAAAACTAATGCAACCACAACAGAAAAATCAAGTATTTGCAACATTTTTCCTTAAATCCATTAATATTTTTTTGTTAACTTGCAATGTGCTTCTGAATCTGATAAATTTTACAGCTTCAGAAGAGTCAGTTTCTTTGCTCTCTCTGTCTTTGCATGTCATAGGGCTCCTTCTCTGAGTTCTGTGACTGTCTAATTATTCTTTGTGATGACCCAGCTCCTGTGCCTGTCCCCTTACCTTCCTGCACACCATTTGCTGTAGCAGCCAAGGGAAGGCTTGACACAGTATTACTTGAGTAACAGCTCTGAGTTTGCTGATGATGCTTATATCATATCCAAGATTGTGGTGCTCAGCAGTCTCAAGGCATTTGAATGTCTGCACAAAAGAGAGGAGGTAAAGAAGGTTTAACCTTCACATATGGAATAGTAGCACAGTAAGAACTGTGAAATTGTGGAATAGACTCCCTCAACAACTGGTTCTGACCAGCTTAGTAATGTTTTTTAATAAACAGATGTATTAATTCCTAAATGTGCAAAATACAACTGGTTACAAACATTTAGCGGTAACAACATCAGGGGTGCTTGATCCAGAAAATATCCGGTTGCCTCCTAGGGGATGAAGAAGGAATATTTTTCCCCATTGGAGAAAATTGGATCCTGCTTTATTGTTTGTTTGTTTTTTTAATTGGATGGACTAGTGTCTTTTTGCAACCTATGTATCAAAGAATGATTTTACAGGTAAGTAACCTGTAAGTAGAAAAAAAATGCAAAAACAGCTATGGCAGAGAAAGGGTTATGACTGATAAGCTGCAATATATTTTTTTTCGTGGGTTTAGATATCCAATAAGTCCTAAAATCTGTCCAAACTAGAAGTCATGCAACACTTTAGTTGGCTCAGAAATGTAATGTTTCCCAGTTTGGTTCCTAGGATTTGCTTTGCTTTGCTGTGATGTTGTAAAGCTTAGAGGTCACATTGTGACAGTGAAAAGCCCCTGCACTGCCCTGTTTCATTTCAGTACATCTATGATGAGGTGCACTATATTGCCAAACGTATTGGGACATCTGCCTTTACACGCACATGAATTTTCATGGCATCCTAGTCTTAGTCCGTAGGGTTCAATATTGAGTTGGCCTACCCTTTGCAGCTATAACAGCTTCAACTCTTCTGGGAAGGCTATCCACAAGGTTTAGGAGTGTGTCTCTGGGAATGTTTGACCATTCTTCCAGAAGCGCATTTGTGAGGTCAGGCACTGATGTCGTACGAGAAGGCCTGGCTCGCATTCTCCGTTCTAATTCATCCCAAAGGTGTTCTATTAGGTTGAGGTCAGGACTCCACCCCAAAATTGCTCATCCATATTTTTGTGGACCTTCCTTTGTGCACTGGTGTGCAGTCATGTTGGAACAGGAAGGGGCCATCCCCAAACTGTTCCCACAAAGTTGGGAGCATGAAATTGTCCAAATGTCTTGGTATGCTGATGCCTTAAGAGTTCCCTTTACTCTAACTATGGGGCCAAGCCCAACCCCTGAAAAACAACCCCACATCATAATCCCCCCTCCAGCAAACTTTACACTTGGCACAATGCAGTAAGGCAAGTACTGTTCTAGCAACCGCCAAACCCAGACGCATCCATCAGAATGTCAGAAAAGTGTGATTGGTCACTCCAGAGAGCACGTCTCCACTGTTCTAGAGTCCAGTGGTGGAGTCCAGTTCTAGAGTCCAGTGGTTACACAACTGCATCTGACGCTTTGCATTGCACTTGGTGATGTAAGGCTTGTATGCAGCTGCTTGGCCATGGAAACTCATTCCATGAAGCTTTCTACGCACTGTTGTGCTAATCTGAAGGCCTCACAAAGTTTGGAGGTCTTTAGCTATTGACTCTGCAGACAGTTGGCGACTTCTGCACACTGTGCGCTTCAAGCGCTCCCCCGCTCTGTCATTTTTACGTGGCCTACCACTTGGTGGCTGAGTTGCTGTTGTTCCCAGTTGCTTCCAATTTGCTATAATACCACTAACAGTTGACCGTGGAATATTTAGTAGCAAGGAAATTTCATGGATGGACTTAATGCACAGGTGGCAACCTATCACAGTACCACGCTTGAATTCACTGAGCTCCTGAGAGCGACCCATTCTTTCACAAATGTTTGCAGAAGCAGTCTGCATGCCTAGGTGCTTGATTTTATACACCTGTGGCCATGGAGGTGATTGGACCACCTGAATCCAATGAATTGGAGGGGTGTCCCAATACTTTTGGCAATATAGTATACTTTCCACACCAGCACTTCTCCAACAGAGAAAACACTGGCATTCAATAAGTCAGTATGTCACCATCTTAACTAGAACATACCTATGGTATGCTGCACAGCTGGCCTGATCACATTTCCATATTTGGTGTGAATTATGCTGTTGATTGTTGCCAGAAGGTAGATGTGTTTCCATTGCATTTGTAACACACAGAAAAATGCATACACATAAGTATAGGCATACTTATTAGACTTCTGAGTTTCTTTTAGATGTTTGAAAATTTTTTGGCCTCTAAATGCCCCTCTATGTTAGCCGATGTGGCAATGTACACATAGGCGTTTACAGGAGTACTAGAAAAGGAGAGGCTGATATAAAAAACCTCAGTTGCGTGTTCAGGAGAGGAGTGTTTGAGCAGAAACAAAAGTTTGACTAAACGCCTTTAAACACACTTTTTTTTAAGCTGCTTTTCTCCTACCCGAGAAAAGGCTTCAGAGAAGTTGGGCAAATGCCCAGTGTGTGTGAGACCTTAAAGTGTCACTAAACCCACAACAGTAAAATCAGTCTGTATATGCAGTAAAGCATGCTTGTTATACTCACTGTGGAACCTTAGGGATTAATCCTCTGCCTTGTGTAAAAAGGCTGTTTGATCCTGTCTTCTCTGTTCCTCCCCTTTTTCTATTTACCCCAATCCATCTGCTGATAGAACAGAGCCTTGGGGGCAAGCTGCACATGCTGAGTTTGGTGTGTATTGCTAGAGAGGTTTATTTTTTTCTTGGGAGAGGTCATGTGATCAGCACAACGCCAATCAGCACTGTCCAGACAAGGGTGTCAGGGGTCATGCAGCCTCATAGGACAGTAGCAGAGAATGAAAACTTCTACAAACTTTAACCAGTGCTCTGCTGGACACTGATAGAAGTCACAAGACTGCTCTAACTGCTGATGAGAAAAGGTATTTAGCAGTTTACATTTACTAAAATAATTGCATTTCCGTGTCCTGTGGGAAACCAGATATAGTGAATGGAACTAAACCCAGGAGAGTTTAGTAACACTTTAAAGCAGAACTAAACCCATCGATTTAACAGCTGTCCAAAATAGTTATGTTCAAGGCATGCCTTCAGTAATAACTGTTACAGTTACTCATGCCATTTTCGAGTAAGGGGGGACCACTAATCCAGAACTGCAGGTGCAACCCTGGATACGGTCCCCTACAGTCCCCACATGCTTATATTGAAAACACTCACGCTTAGTGTTAACGTATACCAACAAAAAAAAATATGCTAACAAAAAGATATCTATAATAAAGTGACCAAAATAAGTTACTTTCAATAAGACATCCAAATATCCATTGCCATAAATAAAAGTCCTTCAAGTTGAATAAAACGCTGTTATTTCAACATAAATCCAATATATATAACTTGTGAATAAAGTGCTTTTGTGCAGAAACTTATATAGTGTCATCAATCCATAGAATAATCATGAATTGTGCCTAAACTATGGGCATTCTTCTGTGCCTTTAGGAAAGCACACATAGAACACTCACCAAATGTAAAAAGAAGTCAAATAGCACTTTTCCATCAGTGTATCATGCAAATGATGGTCCCTTTAGGTGATGGCCACTGAGTCCTTCCTCTTTAATATCTTTGCAATGCCTCAATCCCTTCAGGTGTCCTCTGTACAACCATCAGAGAGAGAGTAAGGATAACTGCATATAGTGTAGTATTTTTATTTTAAACTCTTTGGGATGTAGTATTGCTTTTACATTCACAACAAAAGTACATGCAAATAGAATTGAAACCAGGAACACCGGTTTGCGTTCCAAACAGCAGAAGTGACGCCACCAGAAACCGAACCCTACGTGTTTCGCCATCAGGAGAAAGTCCTCACGTGCTGACATCACTCCTCCACTTCTGGATCCTGAGTGGACTCCACCGCGGGACAGGCAATAGGAAGAGTCCACATTATGCATACAGTGATATGGACACCTTAGAAGGACCCTGCCTCATGTGAACAGTACAGGAGAAAAGGACTCGAGTAGGGTGATGCATATGACCATAGCTTTAGGTAAGTAATCAGAGTCAGCGATCAGTTAGATTGGTTAATATTTGGCCCAAGATCGGCTATAAACTTGTATGAAGACAACATAAGATGGTGCTTTATTAGAAAAGCTTCATCTGTGCCCCTCTCTGATTAAGGTTTGCTTTGTAACCTGGGTCTTACCTGCTAATTTCATTGCTAATTCATGCTAACCGAATATCAGATGTACAGTGAGCGTGCCTCAGTGTACACTGGCTACAGGAAAGTATAGACCCATACAGCCTACTGGTAAAGTAAATATTTGGAGAAAAGGACTAAAGCTGCTGTCTGATGAAGAGGGAACAATTTAGCCCCCGAAGCACGTTGGCTTGTTACCTTTGGACTTCATAATGAAATAAATGCTCTTGGGCTCCTAAACCTTTAGTGTCGCACACTTGCTTTCCCCTATACCTTGCAGTATTCTCCTGAGACCCTTTTGTGTCAGAGAGCTGCATACTGAACTCTGCAATGTGGACCTATCTTCACACTGAGAATTGAAGCCACATTTGCCAAGAGTTTTAAATCGGAGAGGGGAACAGAAGAATTCTAGTTCATAATGACAATGACAACTGTAGTGTCTGCATGTAGGCGGGAATTTTATTTACGTATAATATATAGCATATACACACTGTATATACATATTTCACATGCTTGATTTTTACAAAATCTAGGGGAAAAAACAGACCTTCCACCATGATTGTACCATTTTACTTTTTTGCAGATATTTTTCATAAATATATCAACCTTTTTGTGTTTTTTATGTTACATTTTATATGGGTTATTCAAAAACTAGAAATTGTGAAAATGTAGATTAGGAAAATGGCAGAAGACAATACAAAGTGCCTACCCCTACTATTCTTTGAGGAATTCCCTTTCCTGGCAAATGGATATCTACCCTTTCTCTACCCTGCCAGCTCTGCTTCAAGGAATGACAATGCTTTAGAATTTTTCCCAAATTTGACTAACTGCTTATTAATGAATCCATAGACAGTTCTGCACTAATTCCCAAAACAGCTACAACAGTGGTGAAACCCCTTCCTTAACAGCATGCTTCACCCCTGTATAGACTATTCCCTGGTTGTGTCCCAATAAGTCCTTGTCTGTTTGCTTACCATTTAACCAGAGTTAAAGCATACCCTGAATTACTTACTTTTCTATTTTCTTTGTAGCTAACAAGGAAGATTTGACTTCGCAGTTAAATGCCCTTAACAGTGAGATCAACTCAAGTGCCAATATCCCAGATCTAATGGATGAATTTATTGCAGAACGGTTGAGGTCAGGCACTGGTCCAGTAAGTATCTGATGATTGCAGGTTTTTTAATGTAGTCATTTTGTGATATTGTGGAGTCCAGAAAACTGTTTAAGGCAAACATGTATCAGATTGTCTATCTTAAAATAAAACGAACATGGAAAAAATTTGAAAAAAGTGTACACTCCTTGAGGGCAGGTACTGATGTGAATGTAAAATATATGTGGAAAGCGCTGTATAAATAGATGGTGCTATATAAATATCTATAATAGACAATAAATAGTTTTTTCAGGTTACAGTAGCAGAAGACCCAGGGATATGTTTATTGAACTTAGTGGATGAGGCTACTTTACCAGAAAATACATGTGTCCCTATTACTTGAGTGTTATTTTAAGCCCATAAATTATTTGTTCAAGAATGGTTATCCCTCTATTACCCTACCTTGGAGGAACTGAAAACACAAATCATACTTTATCTAAAGAAAAAATTATTTACCAACACCCAAATACATTTTGAAAAAATGAGGAATAGGTGCTTTGCTACCCCGCATTTAGCTTCAACTTAATTAATTCAATAAATAGATTATTGTCTTAAAGAAAGGTAGACTGTCCTATATTGGAGGGTATCTGGGAATTCATGGTGATCAGCCAGCTATTATATTGTTTGTGGCTGTATTAAATCTAGGTAGGGTTTATAAGGCAAGGCACTGAATGTGTATTTTTTTTCTTTTTGTTCTTGTTTTAGTGTTTGGTTTATTTCTAAGTTATATTCTGGGTATAGTCATTTTTTTCAGTAGTGATATATTGGATTTGTTCTAATATAAGAATAGTTTATGATGTTAGTTGGATAATTATATTTCTAAAAGGTTTATAAATATATTGAAATGTACCTGTAATTGTAAACAGTCTAAAAATGAATATATATTTTTGAAAAAAAAAAATGGATAATAACTAAGTGCAATGCATATTGTCTGCTCAGCTTTGTAAAGAAAGTGAAATGTGTAAAATTGCATTATGACTCCCCTTATTCCATGATGCTGTGGCTTTAAGAATGCTGAGTTGATAAGCCCAGACCTACTGGTCTGCAAGTCATATGATGATAGTGATTTTGCAATTTTCTTTATTATGTTTGACACAGAAAAAAACTCTGTAAATTATTTTTCAGTTTTATCCCGGTCATTTTGACATCATTATTTTAAACTTTGGTCTATAACTTTGGAAATTTAAAGAAGTTTTTTTTTTTTAAATCATACTTACCTAGGTGGATGCAGCATCAATCCCCCGTCGGCTCTAAGGCTGAGAATTGAGCGATCAGACACCGCAGATCGCAGTGTTCTCCCTGCTGCTCTGAGCAGAGAGCTGTCTGCTCTGCCCCCCCCCCCCCCAGAACTCACTGGAGCGATGGGCTGTGGAGGGGCTGGGAGCCGCTGGCTCAGGCTCCCAGCAGCTCACTAAGAGGGTTATCCATGATGTAGCTGTCCAGGCTCCTGGGTGGATCTCGACCATATAGTTGTGATCTTTCCCCAGCCTGGACCTTCTCTGTGACATTGGTCGGCTGAAAACAGTTCATAGCAGTGCAGAACTAACTCGCGATAGATTTGCGGTAGATTGTTTTGCATTAGATTTGGGTGACAAGATTCTCCTAATGAACCAACCTAAAATGGCGTAAATGGCTGCAATCTCAAGTTTCTTCATCCTAATAGTTTTTTTTTTCTTTACATCCCTTGAATGTGCAACATATAGTCAGCCTGAAAGGTCTTAAGGGTGTAATAGACAGAATGATCATCAATGAAAACACCTTGAATTGTGGCCATTCACATTTATACAGAAACTGTTAATTCCATTAGAAAGAGTTTCAGTTGAGATTATATTACCTGGTTTTAGGGTAATGGTGAAAATGTGTTCTTCATCTTGGAAGTATATTTATTTAATCAATATGTTTGTACCCATTCAAGTATATGATGTCCATTTAACTGATGACTACGAGTTTCACCCTCTTTTCTTTTTCTCCTCCCAGACACTTACACGCAGAGGTAGCAGCCCTGGTAGTCTAGAAGTTCCAAAGGATTTGCCAGACTCACTAAATAAACATTGTCAGATGCGTCCAGTGGATGATCCTGGGGTTCCATCAGAGTGGACTTCTCCAGCTAGTGCTGCCAGTAGTGATTTGCTTAGCTCAGACAGCCACTCGGACTCTTTTAATGCCTTCCAGTATGATGGGAGGAAATTTGAAGGTGAGCTGTCAGGTAAATCTAACTAATTTTAAAATGCTCCCTTTTTCTTTTTAACACCTAAAAGATGTACAGGATATCCACTTGAAGACCAGGCCTTTTTTTGACACTTTTTGTTTACAAGTAAAGATCAGTGTTTTTTGCTAGAAAATTACTTGGAACCCCCAAACATTATACATTTTTTTAGCAGAGGTCCTACAGAATAATATGGTGGGTTTTGCAGTTTATGTATATACACAGTATTTTGCACAGTGGTTTTTTGAATGCAGACTTTTTGGAAAAATATACTTTAATGAATTTTAAATGCAATCATAATATAATACCCAGTTTTTTGGTAAAATATTAAAGGTGGTGTTATGCTGAATAAATAGAAAACGAACATGTCACGCTTTTTTGATCTCTCTTTTATAGCTGTTACAAGGAATGTAAACATCCCTTGTGACAGCAGTAAGCAGTGACAGGTACTATTTATTTAGAGATTGGGGGTCTATTAGATCCCTGATCTCTCCTCTGCCCTAAAAACATCTGATCACACCAAGACCGATGTGTTCAGATGCTTTCCCTAATTAAAAATGGCGCCGTTTACTTTCAGGAAACTGGAAGTGATGAATATGCTCGTCACTTCTGGTTTTCTATACCATAGAAATAATTGGGGGCATTCCGGTCCTTGGTGAACTCTGTGGTAAGTCGGTGAAAATGCCAGCATTCATTATGGGCTTGCCGGTGGGATGGTAGAGCCTAGAGAGGCACCGGGCATTGTCTTGGTACAACCACTTAGCTGTGGCTCAGCTATGAGGAAAGATTAGAGGAACTGAATTTATTCTCTTGAGAAGAGGAGATTAAGGTGGGATATGATCAACATGTATAAATACATCAGTGGTTCATATAGTGAACTCGGTGTAGAGTTATTCACCCTGAGGTCAACACAGAGGACAAGGGGGCACGCTTTACATCTGGAGGAAAAGAGATTTAATCTCCAAACACGGAAAGGTTTCTTCACAGTAAGAGCTGTGAAAATGTGGAATAGACTCCCTCAAGACTTGGTTCTGGCCAGCTCAGTGGATTGCTTTAAAAAGGCCTGGATTCTTTCATAGATACACAGAATATAACTGGATACTAACATTTATAGGTAAAGTTGATCATCCAGGGAATATCCGATTGCCTTTCGGGAGATCGGGAAGGATTTTTATTCCCCTGCAGGAGCAAATTAGATCATGCGTAGCTGTTTTTTTTGCCTTCCTCTGGATCAATTGTGGGTATAGGTATAATAAATATATATATATATATATATATATATATATTATATATTTTGTTTTGGGTTGAACTGGATGGACTTTTGTCTTTTTTCAGCTAGACTAACTATGTAACTTAAAGCCAAATCGTGTACATGTACGTGATTTGGCATCAAGTGGATATACTTACCTATTTTCAGGCTGCTCCAGTCTGCTCACATGATCTGACTCCTCTGTGTCAGCCAGCAGCAGCTGCAAGGGAGAGAAGGGACCACCAACAACAGATAGTTGGTGTCACCACTCCAGGTATTACGAGCCATTGTTGTGCACTCTCTCCTTGCCCATGTAGCCACCACTAACTTATACAGGGGAGATCATGTGACCAGAGAAGAGTGGCCTAAAAATAGCTAAATATATATATTTTTCTTCCACAGGTTAGACAGCAAAGGTGTTAGAAGGGAGAAGGGAGCATTTTTTGGATTAAATGGGATCAAGCCTTAAACTCCACTTTGAATGTTTCCATTTTGCAATATCAAGCAGGTGATATATAAATATAATAACGTTTGAATATATTTAAACCTTCCTCCTGAAAAAGCAAGAATGGTGGATTCCCAAAAACAAAATCAACACATTTCTGTTCAAACTTTCTTCTGGTCACACTTGAAGCTTGGACTGAAAAATATCATGAGAGTGCTGATCCAGGCAGGGAATAGGTTTCTTGGAATTACTATGAATGTGTGTTGCATAATACATCAGCCATGTGGCAGGTTGAAAAATGTATCAATGCTTACCAATTCTTAGATGTGATGGCTGCATTCATCTTTTCTTAGGCTTTCTTTCTTCTATTTTCATCTGGTGATCCAGCCCTTAAGTATGTTGTTTTTGAAAAGTACAAGCTCTCCAGCAGAATGTACCAGTTACAGAGATGAGATAAACCATTTAACACTAGCAGGGGTGCTTGCTATGATAAGCTTTTATTTATTTAGGTAAAACCTTTATCCCACAAGGAAAAAAAAATGTTTTCTGTAACTGCCTAAAAATATTAGCTGGAATTTGGCTTCAAATTGTTAGTGTTCCTAAATCTGCTAGTACAACTAGCACTCCCCTCCCCACAGACAGGCAGTGCTGCTGTCCAAACGTGTCCCCTTTGCACCTTCATCCAGAGTGGGGGCACTCTTAATACAGGAGTTGTGTTACTGTCCATATAACCAGATGAAAACAGTCAAATGTCTAAGAAAAGAAAACTAAGGTAGCCACCACATCTAATGATTGGTAAGCTGCAATATATTACATTTTTGGTTTAATACGGCTTCAGATTTAGTAGGTATTATATGCTATGTCTGCATACATTGTATTGCTAATGTACTTTGGTAGTTAAGTATATAAAATATTTTCAGACTATAGCTGGCATAGTTGTTATGTTTGTATCCATTTAGTGTACAGGTCTAAACATCCAAAGCAAGGGGAGTGTTATGATCAGTGAAAATCTTGATGGATTTCTTCCTATTCTGTTATAGTTAAAGCTCAGGGACCTGCAGACAACAGGAGACTAGAAATCTTGGACGCTTCCAGAAGAGGACTAACTACAGCAGCTAATATCATGTTTTTGCCTTTTAGCAGGCTTTCCATTTGGGAACGAGTCTGCAGTCCCTGGCACTGTAGAGGCAGATTCTGGCTCTGTGCAGCTTAGTGTAGAAGAGCAGGAAGTGGTCAGTCTTACTGCGCTTCACATTGACTCTGAAAACTGCAGCCTAAACCAACAGGTCCTGTGTGCCGAAATGTTGGTCCCAGCAGGTATGCTCACATTACAGTTGCTCATTTCTTCATGTTGTACATATCTCTAAACATTTAGAATTTTCATGTTATATCTGTATTATTTTTAACCAGCATGCGTTGGTCAAAAGACTTTACATCAGTTGTTAATCTGTACTTTTTTGCAGCACGTCATGTCAAAGAATGTGAAACAAAAAAACAAAACACATTTAATTAAAGTGCTACTAAACTCACAACAATAAACTCAATCTATACATGCAGTAAATCATGCTTTTTATACTCGCTGTGAAACTAAAGGGGTTAATCCTCTGCATTGTGTACAAAGGATGTTTAAGCCTGTCTTTTGTGATCCTCCCCTTCTACTGTCCTTGACTCATCTCCTGATAGAACAGAGCTTTGGGAGCAAGCTGCACATGCTCGGTTTGGTGTGTATTGCTGGAGAGTTTTTTTGTTCTTGGGAGAGGGCATGTGATCAGCACAGGGCCAATCAGCACTGGCTGTACAGAGGGTCAGGGGTCCTGCAGTCTCACAGGCTAGTGAGAGGAGAATGAAAACTCCTCCTACAAGCTTTAACCAGTGCTCTTCTATACACTGATAGAAGTCACAAGACTGTTCTAACTGCTGTGAAGAAAAGGTATTTAGTAGGGATGCACCAATAGCATTTTTTTATTGAATGTGATTCCTGTCCAAATCGCATGCGGTTTCCCCAATGCTCCTGTGTGAACCCAGGCATGCATTAAAGCGAATCACACCACAAAGTATCGGTTAAGGTATTGGGAGTATTTTCATGAGTACAAGTACCAATATCGGTATCGGTGCATTCCTAGTATTTAGCAGTTTATATTTACCAAAATAGTTGCATTGCCATGTTTTGTGTACTGTGGGAGTTATGTCTTGAGGAACCCCTCATAAATTATTACATCTGGAGCTCACAATACATTAGGATCATTAGTACATTAATTATATAAAAAGAAGGGAAGAAAAGTGTCGCTTACCTAGGGTATTTGACATCCAGAGCAGATCAATTTGTAATGTCCTCTTTTATACAAAACAAAATATCTAATTAATTTTCATTAATTTAATAATATAAAACACAAACAAAGAAGCGAGCGCTAAAACACAAGCTGCTATAGCACCAAAATGGCAACCAAAAACCTCCAATAACAATATAATAGGTGCAGCACTAAAAGAACTTAAACCACTAATAAAATACTGGTATCATTCAAGAAACAATACGCAATTGAAAAGTGCAAATATAGTGCAAATATGGTAAAGTGCTGATAAACCAATTATTAATAAATATATGAGTAGTAAATCAATGTCCAAATAGAGTGACAATAAAGTGGTGATAGTAGACGACTATCAAAACCAGTAACACAAAGGTGACAAATCAATGTCCATAAAGGTGACAGAATAAGTGGAGATCCAGGTAAGTATGATCTCAAATTGGTGTTACACGTGCTAAAATCGATAATTCGGTGATGTGCCAGGAATGTGGTAAGATTACGCACTCACCAGATGCGTAATTATAATACGCATGTATAGATACACAATGTGGTCAGCCGGAGGTCCCTTTAAGGATGCACACAGCCTGGTCTGGAATTCCCCTTCACGGAGGACAGCTGCGGTACTGCAGATGACCCAGAGAAAGGGGATTCCAGACCAGGCTGTGTGCATCCTTGAAGGGACCTCCAGCTGACCACATTGTGTATCTATACAGGCGTATTATTAGCTTTTTTTCTGCCAGAAAACTTCAATCACAAATGCAAACCAGAAGGTTTTTTTCTTCTGCCTCTAAACTGTAAGCTTAAAATATGCCTCTAAACGCCCTACAGTGCATGGTAAGATATGGTAACATTGAGATGTTTTTACAGGCAAAACGCTAATATCCTCTAGAAGTAGCATTTTTTTTAAGCCAGTATGCATGGATCCTAAGATTAAACTTCTCAAATTTCAGTGAGTGGCCATGTGTCGTCTTAAGTTTCCTGAATAGTCTCCTCACTATGCAGGAATCCACTTTGAGGTGTTTGTATAGCTGTATTGTATCTCCTCTCAAGCGAGAGGGAGAATAAGTTTAATGATTGTAGTCATTCCTCATAACTGAGGTCCTCCAGTCCTCTTATTAAGTGTTCTTGCATGGCAGACCACTTACTGTTATCTCACATATATATATTCTTATTATTATAGCCAAATTTACCACCCTAACTCCTCCCACAGTTTTTGCACTACATAGACAGTAATATACCGAAACGTGCGGATTGTTCCCGATTGGTGTGCTATTACTTTGTGGAATGTTTCGCCGAATGGTTCACAAAATATTGGCGTTTTTGTGGTGAAAAACTAGAGTGGGAGCTGACAAAAGCTAGAGTGGGAGCTGAAAAATCAGGACATAATTTCTAAACTGCCATCACTCCCTCATTTTCAAGCCCACCTACACAAATCTTCTATCAAAACGTTCAGCTATCCCTGCTGCCACTAAACATGTCCACGGCTAAGGCATAGTCCTTATAGTTTTCACAATATGACCATTTGTTTGCAACTCACACCGCACATTGACATTCATTGAAACTCCACTCTAGCCACCTCAAATTTGAAGGGCAATTTCTAAACTGCGACTGTGCCTTCATTTTTAATATTTCAGAGACATACTATGCATCAAAATGTAGGTCTGGGTCTTGTAATTCTCACAATATAAAGCTCTTCGGTGTAGGATTTATATTTTTTAAACTACAACCGTTTGAAGATGGCAACCGCCAGTGAAGTGAGCAAGTTAGAGCAGTTTGTTTTTAACCGCTCTTCTGTGCCCTTGCTGTAGAGTGAGTTGCCATAGGAACCCAGGTGTGTGAGCAGGCAGCAGAGTGACAAAAGCTAGAGTGTGAGTTGTAGACTACTGGTGGACGCAAGAACACTTCACACAATTTCCCCAGAAATTGTAGCTTTTCTAGTTAGCTTTGCTGCCCTTTTATGGACTCCCTCCACTTCTAGCACATCCTTCCTGAGGACTGGTGACCAGAACTGAACTGCATACTCAAGATGTGGCTAAACTACAGTTTTGAACAGTGGTAGAATTATGGTTTTATCTCTTGAGTAAATACCCTTTTTATGCATGCTAATATTCTACTTGCTTTGCTTGTTGCAGCTTGGCATTGAATGCCATTGCTGAGCCTGTGATCTACTATGACCCTCAGATCTTGTTCCATTCTGGATTCCCCCACAGGTTCTCCCCCTAGCAAGTAACTTGTGTTTATATTTCTAGCGCCCAAGTGCATTATTTTACATTTTTCAACTTTAAACCTCATTTGCCATGTAGTTGCATACTCCTTTATTTTATTGAGATCTTCTTGTAAACTTTCTATCTCCTTCTCTGAAGTTATAGCCTTGCTTAGCTTTGTATCATCAGCAAACACTGCAATTGAGCTATTTTTACCAACCTCTATATCATTTATGAATAAGTTAAATAGAATTGGTCTTGGGTCAGAGCGTTAGGGGCACCCCACTTACCACTCCAGCCCATTCAGAATACACACTATTTGTCACCACCTTTGGACATGCCCCTGTAACCAGTTTCTACCCAGGTACATACCCTATGGTCCATGCTAACAGATCTTAAATGTACATTATGCATTTATGGGGAACTGTAGTGAATGCAAAATCCAGATACACCACATCCACAGGCCTTGCTTTGACTAGATGGCAGCTGACTTCCTTGCAGAATGTTAACAGATTGGTCTGGCAAGAACGATGTTTCCCAAATCCACTCTTATTACTACAAATAATACTGTTTTCATGAGCAAATTCTTGGATATAGTCCCTTATCTCCTCCAATAGTTTACACACTATTGATGTTAGACTGACTTTCCAGGTATATGTCATAGAGAGATTTGGATGCAGATATGGATATGCACACTGTATATAGGGGGTAGAGAGCATTTCTGCTAGATTAACATGCATTTTCTTGTACTTACAGGGGACAGGGCTTTAAAACATGGGGACATGTTCCTATACTTCTTTTAGCCCTGACATATGTTTAACTGACTGGCTTCCACATTAATTTTTTTTTTAATCTATTATTGTGCCTAGAAATGTATTAAATATGTAACAGCTTCATTTGATTTTGCTAGCTTTTGTTTACATCAAACATGACTGGACATGTCTGTACTGTATATCCAATACTTACTGCAAAAGCCAAACTTTAATTGCACCACATTTAGTAATTTCAGCTACTTAATATACTGCCAAAACAATCTCCTGCTTTATGTATTCCAATTAGATAATCTCTTGAATTATTTTTTAAGCAGGCTCTGAAAATGCCTCTCCTGCAGTGTCTGCCCACGGCTCGCGTTCCCAGACGCCGTCTCCAGCTGCTTTGACGACTGAGCAGACAGAGTTACATGAAAAGCTGCAACATTCGGTCCTACAAACACCGGATGACATAGGTAACTGAAGACTACTTTTTATGCATAGATATTCGGGTCTTTGGACAAATAGTCTTCATGTACAGTATAAACATGGGTTAAATGCACAGTTAACAACAGTGTAACATATTGCCATTGGATGAATGCAGGTTTTGAGACTTTGGTAAAATAAAGGATTGCATATACTTAAAGTATAATTAAAGTTAAAACATATTTTAGCTTTAGAGTATGGAATGGGTAGAGCCATTGCTGGGGTTTTATTGCTGTCTGTTCCCCTCTGGGTAGATTTAGGCTGGCCGTAAGATCAAAAATCCTCCAGTTCTGCAGGGGCTGACCTAATTTCTATCAATCTATGGCTGCTTCCATACGAGAGGAATCAACCCTAATGATCAACTCCTCTCAGAAGAGAATGTTGGAAAATCAGTGTTTGATCAGCACATGCAGCCAATCGACTGCAGCTCTGATCAGTGTATTTTGACAGCTAAGATGTCCCGCTGTTAGAATATAATAGCGCAGTGGGGAAGATTTCCCCATCCACCTCGAATGTGTGGATGGGTGAATCTGTTGTGATATTTTTTTATTTTTTTTTTAGCAGCTGCCTGGCTGATCAAGAAATGAATCCTGTATGGTCAGTTTTACTCTCTGTCATTGTCCTGGTGACCATTGTCATAGGAACAAAAAAAACTATAAGAAAACCATATATTTACAGTTTCTAAAAAAGGTCTTCCAACAGGGACCAGAGACATCTGTCCAAGTCTACTTCCCTCACTTCCTGTTGTGTACTCCAATCAGACGCAAAGCGAAAAAGATTGGTTTTAATTCTTCCACACTCTATCCAAAACGAACAAAAATGTTTGGACTATAGATAAACTTGTATTTTCAAGCATGTATGTGTGACTAGCATGGTTTAGTGACTTAACATAGTTAAGAAATCTTTGCTAAAAGACATTTAAATATGAGAGCAAAACAAAGGTGTTTATGCATAGGTGTTTATACATCTTCATGGCCTTTTTCTAATATACACTCAATTCTGTTTTCTATTTTAAGCAGAGACCTGTGACTTTCCCCAGGAAAGCTGCAGTGTGATGGCAGGGGGCACACTCACTGGCTGGCATGCAGATGTGTCCACCGTTATGTGGAGGAGGATGCTTGGAATTCTGGGAGATGTCAATAACATCAGCAATCCTGAGATCCATGCCCAAGTGTTTGATTACCTGTGTGAACTCTGGCAGAACCTAGCCAAGGTATGCTGTCATCCGAGACCAATTTTATCATTGTGCTTGGGATTTTGAAGAGTAATTCCACTTTTGTGGATTCTAACAAACTTTACAAGGATTCTAACAAACTTTGTTGCAGAGTCCTATCTGTTGTTATTCTGAAGTAAAAGCTGTTTGTCTGTGTCCATGTGTAGAGTGAATCTGTATGGGACTGGTTTTATAATTAGCAATCAGCTGTTGCACCTGCAGGGCTCTATTGAGGAAATTTGCAGGGTCTGTATCCCTTTAGACGTGATTCTCTTTGGGGAGTATCACACCAAAAATTACATTTTTGTTACAGGGGATGCCAAAAATGTGACTTGTATCTTCGTGCAGACTGGGAAAATCAGTAAGCCAGTCACTCAAGCAGGAAATCACATTTTCAGGGGGGCGCATCTGTGTACAGAACACTTCTAGGTAGCCATATTGCATTGAATTTTACAGAAAATCATAGTGCTGCAGATTGAAAAGGAAAGGTAATTTTTAATAACATTCAATTATAATATGACTTGAGTCACAATTGTAAGTAATATTTTTTTTTATTTGCTATTTTTTTCCCACAGAAGTTGTTACCCTTTAAGTCATCCTTTTCTCCCTTTTAAGTTTTAAAGTAAAAGTTATGGCTAGGAGCATACTTTTTTTTAGCAAGAAAAGTATCTTTCATGCTCCTCTCTTGAATCAATTTCACTTTGTTACTGGGGACTAACTTTTCTTAACTTGATGGCTGCAGACTGCCACCCTTTGTCCAGTGAAAGTGCCTCAGTGGCCATTAACCCCCCTGGTGGTATTCCCGAGTGTAGCTCGGGGTTAACTTTCAGTACCAGAAGCGGTAACACCGAGCTACACTCGGGAATACACTACAGCGTTGCTCTGGGATCCCTGGATCACTTACCTTGTTCTGCAGTCCCGTGCTGTCCTCCCGCTGCGTCCCCGTCCATGTCCTCAGGCCGTTACCGGCATCCATCTTCCGGGTTCTGTTCCCTGCGAGCGTCGGGACATATGGGGGGATGGAACCGGAGGGAGATTCAAAAATTTCAAAATTTTATATACACATAATACACTAAAATCTGATAGTATTACATTACTGTATCAAACCATTTCACATACATTTTGTCCCGAGTGTTTTGTCCTGTGCCCTGCCTGCATTTTTACCGTTCTTTCTGGCTGGAAACTGAGAAATGTATCCTAAAAGCGTCCCTTTAGGTCAAAAGCAGTTTTAGACCAGCTAGAGAACAGCGATAGTAAATTAGAAACAATGGAAAAAGTCCTCCTGCGCTTATACCATAAAGTATGTGCTCAAATTATTAAAAATAGTGAAGCGCTATATCAATAATATACTCCTAATGCATATTAAATAAATATAAACAACATATTGGTGTTCAGTGTGAAATATAAATTAATAATATATAGTGAACCAATCTCTAAAATAAAGTGAACACTCAAATGTGATGGTGGTTATACTCAATATTAATAATAATGATCCATACAAACAAAAATCATTAGTGAATGGTGATTATACTCAATAATATTAATTGTAATCCATAAAATATAAATAAACAAAATTCATTAGTGAAATATCAAGCTATAAAGTCCATGCAAAAAACGTGATGGTGCCCACGTGATCTTCACTCTAGTGGAGTAACAAACACCAATCCTCAAATGGCAGCAATGCCTGCTCACCTCAACACCCAACACAACAATTTATATTTCACACTGAACAACAATATGTTGTTTATATTTATTTAATATGCATTAGAAGTATATTATTGATATAGCGCTTCACTATTTTTAATAATTTGATAGTAAATTAGAACTACTTGCAGAATTGAGTGATAATGATTCGTGGGGAAATTCGTCATCAGACACTGAAAACGGTTCTGTAACTGAGCTCAGTGTGTGAACTTGGCGCTCTATTTCAAATTTCAGTGTTTTTGGTTTGATTATATTATTGAATAAAATGTATTATTATATTATTTTTTATTATATTATAATTTATGATTTCGTGTTTCAAATTGTATCATACCCGGGATGTTTACTAGACTCTTGTTCGGACAGATTTCAGTGAGTTATTCCTAAGAATTACAGGCCTACAATAAAAAAACAACATATTTCCATTGAAAACAATGTACCGCTTTGAGCACCAAAGTACTGACATAATCATACCGCTAGGGAGTTTAAGAGCTTGCATAGTGGACAGTAGAATGTTGGTGGGACTTAGCTATAATGTCAGGAAAAGTTTAAGCCCAGTAACAAAGTGAAAACGGGTTGAGGACACAGCTTTTCTGGTTAATTTAGGTTATAGCAGGATCATGTGTTAGTTGTACTTAGGAAAAACTCTTTCTATTAAAACATTTTTAAAAGAAGTACATAATAATTTTATTTATATTTTGCTAGATGCAGCTGTGGAAATCAAAGGTTAGATTAACAATTAATTTGTAAACTATTGTTAGGTAGTTATTTTTTATATTATTTTATGCTATGTAATGGCAGTTCCTAACTTATGCTATATTATGCCACTATTATCATTTTTACACTAGGTGGCATTATTGTACCTTTGTATATAGCTGGCAAAGCAGAAGCTCAAACATATTTGTGTTCTGATTTATCACCCACATGTGTGCAGTCTGTACAGCCAGGATGCCGTTCACACGTCATGTAACATTTGTGTGTATGGAGGAATTCGTTTTTTTAGTTCAGCTTGCTTGTTGAACGAAAAAAAAAAAATCATGTAAGGCTAGCTTAATTGCTGCTGTACTGGAGATTACAGGAGGTGATATCATGACACAATTACATCTAATTTTTTTTTTTTAACCCAAAAGAGTTTTTAGAAGTGTTGAAATGGGCATAAAGTAATACCGGCACCTTAAAAATCCTGTAATCTGTTCTGTATTTTTTTATGGATTAGTAAAAAGGATGTTTGTGCGTGATTATATAGTCCCAATTTGAATGGTAATAGTCGTAAAGTGACAGAATCAATGCTGACAAGGTCTTTGCAATAAAGTAGTTCTGCAGAAGTAATGTATTACATAGACAATTGGCAAGTTATCAAATGTTATCAAATTGCTGAAGAAAAATGAAATGAGAGACCTAATCACTGACTGTTTACAGGAATCAGTGCAAAAACCCATATAATTGGTTGAGAAACTGACACTATAGCACTTCAAATTCTTTTTATTAAATGCAAACTGCCTAAGCAATTTCCTTGCAGTTCAAAAGTAAACATTTTTCTGTCCTTTTCCAGATTCGGGACAATTTGGGAATCTCTTTGGATAATCAGTTTTCTCCTCCCCCACCTGTACTTATCCCACCCCTAAGGATTCTCACCCCCTGGCTTTTCAAGGTAGGTTGAATGCTTTCCTTGCAGTATCAATATTCATTATGAAAGCTGGGTCTGTTATATATAAGCATTTCTTTTCTGAGTCTTAACCACTTCCCCTCTGTCCTGTAGCAGAAATACTGCTGCTGGGTAGCAGGGGTGTGCAAAATCGTGTGTGTATAATATATATGCGCAATTTTGCAGTTCTGGGTTGGGGGCACATGCACCCTACCCGCTCCGCCATTCGCGGCCTCAGCTGATAATCACCGGGTCTTGGCCGGTGATCGCCGAGTATTACCGACGGGAGAGAGAACTATATGTAAACAATACAGTTCTCTCCCCTGTCAGATCCTGCACACTGCTTTGTATGGCTCTGCATAGCAGAGCCATACAAAGCAGTGTGTTTATACTGAAGCACACATACCGCCTCAGAGTAAAACGTACACAGTTAACCCTTAGATTGCCCCAGGTGTTAACCCCTTCCTGCCCAGTGCTATTAGTAGTGTCAGTACTTTTTATTAGCACTGATCACCGTATTGGTGTCACTGGGAATGTCAGTGACACCAAGTCAGTTCCCCCCAGTGTCAGAATGCCCGCCACAGTCCAGCTGTCCCTCCTATAAGTCGCTGATCGCCGCCATTACTAGTAAAAGAAAAACTTCCAGTATATATACTGCCATTCGTAAACGCTATAACTTTCACATAAACAAATTAATTTACACGTATTGGGCAAAGACATGTAGCAGAATACATTTTGCCCTAAATTTACGACGATATTGGACTTTTATTGGACATGTTCAATAGCAAAAAGTCAAAAATATAGTTTTTCAAAATTGTCAGGTTTTTTTTTTTTGTTTACAGAGCAAAAAATAAAAACTGCACAGGCGATTGAGTACCTCCAAAAGAAAGCTCTATTTGTGGGGGATAAAAAGGACGTAAATTTAATTTGGCTGCAGCAATTGTCTGTTAAAATAACTCAGAGCCGTATCGCAATTTGCCAGAAACAAATGAATAAATGCCTCTTTTCAGTACATCATATGACCACTATGCAACACCGACACTCTGCAGTGCCTGGGCAGTGGGAGGGAATATGATGTAGTGGATCATATGGGCTGTTCACCTTTCTTTTGGCTTATTTCCCTACAAATAGATTTTTCTATTCATGGTGATCAACAATTGAAGATGATTTTCTGGAAATGTTTTTTTTTCTGTATTCCATATTTTGTTACAGATCAGCACTGGATTTCTGTTATGTTTTTTTATGTTTGAACTGAAGAGCTCCTGCAGGAGTTGCTGTCAGTTATTTAGTCTTGACTGTCCTGCCAAGACTGGCTGCCTGTGAAATTGGCTGCAGACTAAAGGATGAGGAGAGCACAGCGTGCATTGGTACAACATGCTAGAACTATTCTTATGAACGAATACACACGGGTGACAACACTGTCATGACTAGAGTAGATGGTGCATGATGTTGTCCCCTTATTTCAGGAAGATGATGTAACTGGCAGGAACATCAGGTATTTTAAAAGCACTTTTTTTGTGTTCCATATTTATTACAGATCAACACTGGATTTTCATTGTGTTTTTATTCTTTTGTTTGCGCTCTCGCATAACTTGCCACCAGGCTGCTCTTTGGTTGGCAGATAGCTTGGCTGCTGTTTCTGTCAATCATTTGGTGTTGACTGCTCCTGCATGATTGTCTGCCTGTGAAATAGGCAGCAGACCACTGGGTGGGGAAAGCACGGTGTGCAGACAGTGCACAGGAGCGAGCACACAGGGGTGACAACACTGTCTCAATGAGAGCAACTTGGTGCATAATGTTGGCACCCTACTCCAGGAAGGAGGTAAAACTGGCACATCATCTTGTGTCTTTAAGATAAGGTAGTTAGGAAAAACCAATGGTAGAAAAACATTGCACTTTATCACAATGAGCCATTGCTAATGATTTCTAATTTGGGTTCATAGAAACTTTAAATGCTGTAACCTTGATGAAGGACTGGAAATGGTCCAAAACATAGCGGTTACAAACACCTCACCTGCTATCAACACTGGCTGTATGTTATTAAAGAATAAAAGAGCTATTTGAAGTTATGTTGCAAAAACTTTGTAGGACAAGTTAGTTGTATGCCAAATGTAGGCACTAGGCAAAAAAAAAGTTTTCCCTGGCAGTGGGGCTGTGCTTGCACTGCAAGGGTTAATTGCTTGTTTTTGTTTAGCACTGTACAGCACTATTGCTTGTTTTTGTATAGTTTTTTGTAGCACTGTGTGAATTCTTGCCATTTCTTGTGTTTCAGGCCACAATGTTGCCAGAAAAATACAAACAAGGGAAACTTCATGCCTACAAATTAATCTGTAAAATTATGACGAGACGGCAGGACGTGTCTCCAAACCGGGACTTTTTAACGCACTTTTTTAATATTATGCACTGTGGTTTACTCCATACTGATCAGGTACCCACTTCTTTGTCCTAACTTTAATTGTATGAGGCGCATACTGTATGGCTTTAGAGCAAAGTATAGGTAACTTAAATATATTGTTTTTATGTCAGTCTAACCAGCCTCTTCACAAATGTCAGTAGTGTAACCCAAAAATTGATTACCTAGCATTACCAGTGATGTACTTCTTGTTCTCTTTTACCAAATTGTGATACTTTTTAAGGTTTAAAAAAATAGGACTTGAGTGATGAGTGGACAGTACAATGCCTACTTCCATTGTGCAATGGGAGCCCTCGAATATTTGGTATAAGTAACTAAGTCAAATACACACAGTTTCTTAGTGTATTGGGTTCTGGGCTGCAGGCCTAGCTGCTTTGACATTGGAAGCAAACAGGGCTTATAATTTAACAATGAATATAAATTCCTCCTGCGCTATTAGTAAGTAGTTCACTAAGCAGCCAGCACTCAAGTGCCACAACCTAGGCACCACACACAGTAACAAGCAAATAACAAATAGTAGTGCAGCGCTATCAATAAATGTACATAAAACTAAAATAGAAAATACAAAAAGAATAGGACAATCAATACACTGCCTCTTGCAAACCCTCATGTATAGCAGGGGGTTACTCCTTATAACATAAACAGTCCCACATAGGTGGATATCTAATATAGAAGTGTCCTATAGGTGAAACACAGCACACGCTAAACACTCTTCATGCAGGTGCTTCAAACTCTGTGTGTATCCGCATTACCAGGGGTGCCCCCTCACCTTCCTGCCCAGGCCCCTCAGGACCAATGAGCTAGAAATGCCTCTTAGTGATCCTCCAGAAGGATAAAGATCCTTCTTAGCTGGGGTGGTAGAGCTCTTCCCTCCTCTGATGAGTGAGTATCCAGATCTGTCTCCTAATACTCAGACGAGTATTTCTCCATGGACATTCCCAGTAAAGCAAAGAGATCCAACATAGTGTAAAATCATTTAATAAAATCCTTCAATATAAGAAATGCTTACTCACATGTAACAAGTGCAATCTGGCGTTTTCACCACACTATGGGTGTACTGCATACTATTTCGGGTGCACCAAGATGGCGCCCGCGCCGGATATGACGTCACTACTATACCTCGTTCGGCCTAATTTCTTTTTGTATTTTCTATTTTAGTTTTTTGTACATTTATTGATAGCGCTGCACTACTATTTGTTATTTGCTTGTTAAGGGCTTATAATTTGATTTAATGATTCGCACAGTTCTATAAGTTTAGACATGCTACTTTTCCACAAGACTCATTTCTTCATTAAAGCTGAACTCTATTCCGTCTCTCGATACAGGTACTGTTCAGGCTTTGGAGGCCAGTTGGAGTTAGGCCTCTTAACAGAACGAGACTGTTTCAGTCTTTTTTTTTTTTTTTTTTTTTTTTTTTTTTTTATAAATAAGGGCCCTTTTTCTTGCCTTTTGCTTTTTCCTTAAGTTCTTGTTTTCACCACCATTGCACAACCAGGTCAAGCTATTTTCTTATATTATAACTAATGAATCATGCCTGTAAGATCAATATAACACCTTTTTCCAAAGGATGCAGAGCTTTCCTGGGGATCATTCTGTGTGATCCTCACCTTCCATCACCTACCCAGGACTTTTTAAAACTTACATCCTTTACATGTAGCTCACACTACTCCTGTGTGATCTACTATATACAAGATGGCTAAGAATAGGCATTTTAATATTCTCTCCTGGAATATTTGAGGTCTACACTGTCCCCCTTAAACAAATAGCTCCATTTTATACCATAGCCAAGGATTCACCGATGATTGTTTACAAGAGAAGAGACTCGGCTTACTAAGGACGCCTCTCCATTGTTAGAGGTCTCAATACAAGGCTAAATTCCATTTTCTTCATACCTCCTACTCAAGAGGTGTTAGCATCCTAATTCATAAGAATCTACTGTTCTCTTGTAAACAAGTTAAAATTTGTGAACACTGCTGATTTGTAATTCTCCATGTTTAAATTAATAATGTACCTTGTATACTGTCTAATGTATATGTACCTCCATCATATAACCCTGACATTGTTAACAGCTAGACACATTTCAGGGTGGGCAAGCATGCATTACCCATGATCATCATGGGTGAATTTAGTACTGTCATGTGCCACTCCCTGGATAGATTTTATACATTGGGAACTCCTGCAACCTCTCCTGCCTTAGCCAAAGTAGTGTGAGAGTTTGGACTTATTGTAAAACAATACTCTTGTTTTTCTAAAACGCATATGACCCTATCCAGAATTGACCTAGATCTGGTGGCTGATAATTTTGCATCCATTGTGGTTGAATGCACCTTTTGCCTAGAAGTCTCTGTTCACTCTCCTCTGCTAATTCAACTACTCTAGGTAGTTTACCGAAACCTGAAAGATGGAAATGTAACTCTTATTGAGTCCATCATTTTCCCAATCTGACCCCATACTGCCTCAACTGGAAGAGTTATGCTCCCTAGCAGGAGTTCTGCTCCCATCACTGCTGTGTGGGATTACCTAAAAGACTTCTTAAGGGGTTTCCTTATTAAGCGATGTGTATATATACAGTTCCTGGACAGTAGCAGCGCCAATGTAGGTGAACATACCCCGGCTGCTCGTGTGAGCTCTCTCTTTACAGCACGTGGCGAAGGGATGGGCACATCAGGTCACCGATTGTTGTACCCTGGACTGTGAGTGGCCCTGGTACAATGTGATTGCTGTGATGGATGGATATTCTGAAATGGTTTACCCAGCCAGGTATTTGCAATCTTTCTACAGAGGGCTAAAGTGTGAAAAAAGATGTAGCAACACAAGAAGCCAGTCAGTTCATGTGCTGACAAGAAGTATGATGATAGGAAGAGAAAAAGAGTGACAGAGAGATGAGCCAGACACTGTGCTGCTTCTCTTTTCACTGGCCAGTCACAGGCTGGGGTAGATCCAGGATGAATGATGCAGGCAATCTGAGTACATTTAATAGCAAGGGCATTTTGTTATATTTTGCCTTGAGTTTTTCTTCACTTGGGATTGTATTAATATTGGGGTAAATACATGGAGGGGTTTGTCCAGGAAAAAGTCTATACTCCTTTTTGGTATACGTGACTATAAATATGCTTCAAGGTCTTACGTTTTGTTCTATCAAAGTATGCATTTCAAAGACCCCATTCACTGCTGCCTTTCAGATTCAAACTTGCCTTGGAAGGTTGAGTCTGATCTGTGAGGTGTTAGGAGGAGGAACTTGCACAACACAATGTCCCATCCAGCAGACGTGCCCACCCTACATGTTTAGGAGGTCCATGAAATCTTGCTTCAGTGTATTACCTAGAATCCAAGTATACTGAATGGTTTATTAAAGAACAAAGTCAAATCAAGTTGCTATGTGATGCACAAGTCTCATAAAGTTTATATTGTAAAGCGCTGAGCAAACTGTTGGCGCTATATAAATCCTGTATTATAATAATAATAATAATAACAACAATAAAGTAAACAAACTTTCTTTATTTGTGCTTGAAATGCTATCCCTCCCAGACATTGAAGCTCATAGTGGGGTGAGTTCATCAACAGAGGCAGTACTGCCAGTCTTTAAAATAGTTGGCAGGACTAGAGGTGGCCAGGTGGTGATTGACAAGATATAGGCTTGTGAATAGGCGTGTGAATCAGCAGTGACATTTCTGATAGCCATGTATCTTCTCATTCCACTGTAGCGCAAGCAGGTACAGCCTACAGTTCAGATTCACTTGTGTTTAGATGCTGTAGCACATATTTTTAATGGGAGGTCACAGTTCTACTTTAAAGTGTTACTAAACCCAGGACCCTGCATTCACTATATTTGGTCTCCCACAGTACAAAGAACATGGAAATGCAATTATTTTAGTAAATATAAATACCTTTTCTCATCAGCAGTTAGAGCAGTCTTGTAACTTCTATCAGTGTTCAGCAGAACATTGATTAAAGCTTGTAGGAGGAGTTTTCTTTCTGCTCTAGGAGAATTTAGAACCCCTGACCTCTGTCTGGACAGTGCTGATCACATGCACCCTCCCAAGAAGATAAAAAATATCTCTAGCATTACACACCAAACTGAGCATGTGCAGAGTGACTCCACACACTGTCTTATCAGGAGATAAGAGGGGGGCACTGGAAGAAGGGGAGGATCAGAGAAGTCAGTATCAAAAAGCATTTTTACACAATGAAGAGGATTAACCTTTTATACAATGCAGAGGATTAACCCCTTAGGTTCTAGAGTAAATGTAACAAGCATGCTTTACTGCATATACAGGCTGATTTTACTGTTTTGGGTTTAGTAACACTTTAACATCAGCACAATTGCAGTAATTGCTTGACTGCATTGGTACTTTAGTAATTGGTTTTACTTGTTGCCTGAAATTGCTCTTTTACATTATTTTGTGTCTTGAGATCATGGTTGACGTTGTACTTTTTTTCCCTTCACAGGATATTGTTAATACAATTATCAAGCACTGTTCACCTCAGTTTTTTTCTCTGGGGCTCCCAGGAGCCACACTCCTAATTATGGACTTCATTGTAGCAGCAGGGAGAGTGGCTGCCTCACCTTCTCTAAATGTAAGATCAATTGCCTTCATCTCTAGGGAAATGCATTGTTTGTCTTCCGCCTATGCTTAGTTTTAAATAGGAAAGAACTTGTAATTGAGGTTTAGTACAATTTTCAATGTAGTCTTCTTATTAGAACTAAATTTTATTTTGTAAAAAATGTAGTGTTACATATAGCATCACTCCGCCATTGTTTTTGAATAAAAAAATCTTATAGCATGCACTTTATATGTTAAAGGGTAACTCCACTTTTGTCGGAAAAATATAGCAAATTTGAAAAATATATATAGCATATATAATTGCAACACAAGCCGTATTGTAATTTAATGTTATTAAAAATTACATTTCCTTTTTGATCTTCAGCACCGTCATTTTCTGTAAAATTCAATGCAATAAGGCAATTTGCAGGGCTTTTGGTGTACAGAATGCCTCAAGAATTGTCATTTTCTGCTTGTGTCTTTAGCTCAGTTTTTTCCAGAACGCTGCATTAAAATACAAGTCAGATTGTAGGCATCCTGTGCAACAAAAGTAGGGTTAACTACTTCTAAAGGCATACAGACCCTGCAAATTTCTTTATTAGAGCACTGCAAGTGCATCAGCTGATCAGTAATGAAAAATTGGCTCCCATTGAGAATCAGGGTCCAAAAGACATAGAAGAACAAACGGCTTTTTCTTCAGAGAAAAAACAGTTAGGAATCTGCAACAAAGTTTGGTAAAATCCTTGCAATGTACATTGATCACCCAGAGGGGATTGTTTTTTTTTTCACATCAAATGTAGTTACTCTTTCAGGGAAAATAAATGGTGATCATTTAGGGTTTATATGTAGAAAAAAAAAAAAAGCTGTGCTACAAAAAATTTGTATGGCTTCTTCTGGGTGCCAGTCTTTGGGCATCTTGATTGGCCAGCGCAGGATGACATAACTACCTTGCATGCGCCCAAGTCATCCTGGAACACGGGTACCATGTTGGAATGTATATTGAACAGGGTACATCTTCAAGAAGACTGCTAGCTGGCAAATAAATAGATAAATATATTTTATTGCAGAAGAGATACTGAATGTTGCTTCTGCAATGAACAGCCTGCCTGCTCCCAATTTTTTTAGTTATATTTTAGTTGCATTCTAACTGCCGAAATTATACTTTGAACATGTTTGGTTGCTACAGGCAACATGTTTTTTTGTTTTGTTTTGTTTTTTTTCCTATGAGGTCTTTAGTCCTAAGTTTGGTTGTAGTTTATTGTTTCATATACTTGACTTTTAGAGCTCAGTTCCCTTTTCAATAACCACTGGTAGGAAAAGAAATCCTCTACAAATGCCCATTTTAGATAACTGAGGTCATGGTCACATGATTTTTCTTCTTACTTCCTGGAGTCCTACTTCAGTTGTCACTGCCTGCGTGAAGTGGGCATCTCTGTGACACCTTACAGCCGGGTCCTCTCTCATTGGCTCCAGAAGCAGGATAACTTATTAGGGCAGTGAGGGGACCAGTGTCTAAGAAGATAACAAGCAGGAAAAATGTCTGGGCTGTACTATTAGCTTAGTGGACACTGTGACTTTGATCCATTACACTGCAGGATGGCTTTAGACAGCCATAGATGGTTTGAATCTCTACCGATTAAGCAGGGACCAGCCGAGATTTGAACCATCTCTAGGCAGGCTGATTGTACCCAATTCGGTTGTTGTACAACTTGGGTACAATCAGCTTGTAGGAATTTTCATACGACTATTGCCAGCAGTTATAGCTGCGAGTAATAATCACTGTGTTCTGGCAGGAACAGAGAGAACACAATAGCTCTGCGAAAGGGATTCCCTCATGAACACTGACTGTGTTCATGGGGGAATCAAGTGATTTTCCATGGGTTGCAGGAAATAAATTTTGTCTATAGCCTGGCTTAAGAAGTGGTGTTTGAAATCGTGACGTGCGTAAAGTAATTGATGCACAATGCGCTATTTAAATGTATTTTTTTTCTGGAGTTGGTTGTAAATCCTTACATATACCCAGTGAAGTGACTGGCCTCAGGTGATACACAGAGATGAAGCAAATCTTCTTACATAAGTTGTACCTGCCTATCCTCATACTTCTCTTCTCTACAGCTGTTCAAAGTGCAGAATTTATAAAGCTTGTTTGAGGGTTCAGAAAGCAGGAGGTGGGGAGCTGAAATTACACAGGAACAGAGCTGATGCTAATAATCTGCTGGAGGTCCCTGCCCTGTCACTTGTTTTTTTTTTTTCTTGGTGTCATATAAACATCTTAGAAATGATTCATGCTGATAGCAGAGAAATGAAGCAGCACACAGAAATGGCACTTAGTGCTCTGGATTGAAACAAGTACACACTATAGAGGGATATGCTTTGTTCATATTTCATGTTGGAGATTTACAACCACTTTAAAAGAGAAGTATGGGATGTTTTTTTTTTTCATTTAAATCACCCTTACCTAGGTGGATACAGCATCGGTCCCCCACCAGCTATAAGTGTGAGAACTCAGCGATCACATGACCGCTGATTGCTGAGTTCTCACAGCCGCTCTGAGCAGAGAGCGGTGACTCTCTGAGAGGCTAAGCCAGATGCCGCTCCAGACTCTGAGTTGGTTCCCGACTTTAAAGTCGGGATCTTTCCCTAGCCTGGACCGGCTGAGTGATGTCATCCGACAGCTGGCTTCAACCCGCTGTCAGGTGAAAACAGGTCACAGGCGTGCAGAACAAACTGCACTCCTGTGATCCACAGGAGAAGTACAGCCAAAAGAGCTTTGGCTGTACTTCTCCTTTAATGATTATACACATGATTAGCAAATGGAACGCATCAATTATTATGGAACATGAAAAAATAATGTGTTAACAAGAAAGAGTTTGGGTAGCTATACCAAACCAGTTGTTTGACTATAGTAAAGGACACCACCATCTTATGAATATTCAGAAGCAACCTTTATAGTTACTCAGATGTTAACACACAGTGGCAGCTTTGCTTGGATTGATCAGTAAAGGATAATGGACGGGCTGAAATGTCTTAACTCTCCTGGATAAAATGCTATATATTGGAGACAGTAAGTGCTGCCATGTCATTTGGTCGCATGATCTCTGCTGAAGGAAAGGATCTGTCAGTCTGAATTCAGATCTGCCCCTTCAGCAGAAATCACATCACTGGACCACCATCAGCTAAAAAATGCAACCACCATATCAAAGGCTGGTAACCTGGTGATTTGTTTTATTTTTGGCTTTGGGTATGCCTGATAGGTCATTGTAAATTTGATATGTCTTTTTTTTCTTCAGTTACTTATTTATTTCCCTTATTTTACAACAGGCACCACGTGTTGAAGCCCAGGTGCTTTTGGGATCTTTGGTCTGTTTTCCCAACCTCTACCAGGAGCTCCCAGCTCTACATCCTGGCAGCTCTGAAATTGTAATGTCACAGTTCACAGATGTCAAGGTGATGCTTCCACGTAACAGATAAAGACTGCATTCTACCTGATCACTATTCTCTGTTCTTTAGATTTCCTCATATTTTTACTTATTTATTTATTTTGCAGGAGCTTACCATCAAGACTGTGTTAAGCTCAGCTCGAGAAGAGCCATCTGGGCCAGCCAGGTACAGATACCAAAATGATTCCTAAAAATAAAGTAATGTGTGGCCTGTGGGGACATAGTTGCATAGTTAGTCGGGATGAAAAAAAAAGTCCATCCAGCTCAACTAATAGGAAAAAAAAACCTGAAAGTTCCATATACACAATCCTATATCCACAGGTAATCCAGACAATGGCAAAAAAACACAAAGCATGATCTAATTTAACCCTACAAATTCAAGTTTCCAGTTACATTTTGTAAATTTAGGAGCACACTCAGCTGGCCAGAACTAGTTCTTGAAGGAGGCTTTTCCATTTTTTTCACAGTTCTTACTGTGAAGAAGCCTTTCTATTTTTGAGGGTTTGCATCTCTTTTCCTCCAGATATAAAGAGTGCCCCTTTGTCCTCTGTAATGATCTGAATTTTAATAACCCTGCACCAAGTTCACTATATGGACAGCCTATGTATTTATACATGTTGATCATATCTCCCCTTAATCTCCTCTTCTCAAGAGAGGATACATTCAGTTCAGTTTACACTTTCCTTATAGCTGAGCTGCTCTAAGCTTCTCTGTATTTTCTCCAGTTCTGTTTCTTTTTTGTGAACTGGTACCCAAAACAGAACTGCATATTCTACATGAAGTCGTACTAATGATTTGTACAGGGGTAAAAGAGACAGACAAAATCTTTTAGTCTAAGGAGGTCTACATAGGGTAAAACGTAAAGAAACTGGAGGAAAGCCAACCTAAGGCTGTTGTCCGTAGCAACCAATAATTTTATCTACTATTCTTTAAAGAACCCTATTTAAAAAAAAAAAACACACACTCTATCTAAAATTAATTTTGGTGTGCAGTGAATTTCAAGACTGTATTGATTACATGTCAATTGGAGATAGTCTCCTCCTATACCCCTTCTAACAACAGAATTTGAGCACATATACTTCTCACCTCTTTGGCTTCTAATACATATTCTGCATTATACAATTTTATAAAATGCCTTCTGTCCTAGAGTCTTTTAGTACGAAAGATTTTATTCTCTCAAAAGGTGTCAAAAATGTTGACAGCATTACAGTGAGCATAGTGGGGTCAATTTACTAAATAAGTAGAGCATATTAGAGCTCGTAGAGCTGGTCTCCAAGACTTCTTCTGGGCGTCACCCATCCTTTGGATCTCCCTACCCCAATCTATCAGACTATCACCTACTCTACTTACCTTTAGGCGATCCTTGAAAACCTCTCTTCAGGGAAGCCTATCCCACCCTCTGCTAATACTGGAATCCTCTACTCTTCCAACCACTCCATCCCCCACAGTTTTTACCTATTGTACCACTCACCCCTCCCTTCTAGATTGTAAGCTCCAAGGAGCAGGGCCCTCAATTCCCTCTTGTATTGAACTGTATTGTTACTGTATTGTCTCCCACTATAATGTAAAGCGCTGAGCAAACCGTTGGCGCTATATATATCCTGTATAATAATATAATATTTATTTTGCAAAGGGAATTTTCACGAGGCTTAGTGAATATGGTGACTTTTAGTTCTCATTTCACATAAATGTGCACTCTTTGCCAAGTAAATTTTCACTTGGCTTCACATTATTCTTCTTTAGTAAATTCAAAGTACCTAGTGATTCAATATATAAAATGCTTAATATAGTGGAGCCACAAAATATGCTATCAAATCCCTCCTGAAAGGCTTTTGAAAATGCTTATTTTTGAATCATTGTTATGGCCACAGGTATTGCTCTCTTTATGTATAAAATTTATCCCAAAGTGAAATTGGCAGTTTTGCTGATACTTTCACCAGTTGTAGCGTGCATAGTTAGTCCCAAATGCAGAATTTGAATTTATTGTGCCCTGTGTGTGCAGTATGCATTCTATAATGATTTTAAATAGCGAGACTCCTGGCTATTTTTAAGATACAGTAAACTACATAGGACACTGGCAGATGATCACTATGTGACTAGTGTACATGTCATGGCATTTCCCCTGAGTTCAGACTATCTTGAGGTATTCCATAATAATGGACAGGGTTGCAATTTTAGGGGTTCCATCATGCATTCCTACTCCATTTATAGGTATTCCATCCATTTGTGACACACAGATGATGTGTATTTTTTTTTTTTTAATGTTTTTGCTTGTCATATGCCTAACATAACAGTGACCGATTTAAAAATGAATTCCAGGTATTGATATTTTATACATAGTTATTTTTGGTTCAGCTTGGACCAATATACATATAGCATAACTGGCAGATGCCCCTGGAGGATGGAACTCCTTTAAGCAGATACCGCTACACCAGTGATCTGCACTTGCATCCAGGTCCCATGCTGAGCAGCTGATCTGCTGCATTCTGAACACAGGAGGTCAGCCTCTCAGCATGGATGCCATTCAATGAATGCCTGGCATTTTCAGGATGAATGTAAAGCATTCTCTGAGTGAGGTAGGGAGCGTGACATCACTATCCTACTTCTCCTCATCCAATCAGAGAACGCTTTGCATTAATTTAGTAAACCGCAAAGTGCTAAACAGCCAATGTTCAGAATACAGTAGGCCAGACGCTTACTACAGGACCTGGAAGGAAGTGGCTATCACTGGAGTAGCAATGTCTACTTCAGTGATTTCTAGCTTCCAAGAGCATTGGCCAAGTATAGTATATACATAGTTACATTGGTCCAAGCTGGACCTGTGTAACTACTTATGAAGTATCTATACCTGGCATACTTCTTTAAAGCTAGTCATAGTTATTCCTCTATTATAATTATACTTGCACTATTACATATGGTGACAGGGTGTCTGATTTTAAAATATTAATGTTTTAAGTCTATATTTATAGTTACCATTGTCCTGAACCATTATATTAAAAGTGTATATCTGGACCAAATAAAAACCAATAAATAAAACCTGCATTAAAAATGCTGCAAGTGCAGAATTGTTGATCCTGTCAGAAATCGAGTGAGCTCCTATCTTCCTTTTTTATGTTGACAACACAGTTCATCTGCTGCTCTGAAACCCCAAGCAGTTTAGTCAGTCCTGTCTGAATTTCCCTTGCTTCACTACAGGACATCTCACCAATTTTTTTTTTAGAGAGGGGGAGGTGTTTTGTTGTCAAACAGAGGAGAACTGAGCTGTTTTGTGCAGCATAGTAATTTACTTTTCTCTATTACAGATGTGTAGCTTTGTGCAGTTTAGGAATCTGGATGTGCGAGGAGCTTGTAAACCAGACACACCACCCGCAAATTAAAGAAGCACTTAATGTCATCTGTGTCTCCCTCAAAGTAAGAGAAAATCAAATGATACTAAAATATATTTAATTTCTTCCATCTGTAAACCGATAGCAGGTATTGCACAGATGATAGAACTATTAAACTCCCCTCACAGTAGTTGCTGTCATTCCTAGACTGAGGTTGGGGATACATCCAGGCCTTCTCCCCAGGTGGACATGCACATATCACAACTTTTACTATGTTATACTTTCAGTCATTGCCTGGCTCTGTTAAGAAAAACCATGTAAAGCACTGTTTGCACTACAGGACAAAAATCCTCTATTTAGATCAACTACTCTACATAAAAGCTGCCCTGTCAGCTTCTAAAACTGTAACATAGTTGGTAATAGACTATACTAAAAGA
Organism: Staurois parvus; assembly: GCF_062004578.1. Classification (NCBI taxonomy): domain Eukaryota; kingdom Metazoa; phylum Chordata; class Amphibia; order Anura; family Ranidae; genus Staurois; species Staurois parvus. Next base: position 2,504,724 of record NW_028318033.1, on the reverse strand, counting down.
GTCAAACTTCTCTTAAATCCCTCTCAAGATTTTTTTTATTTTTGAATAACTGGTGCTTTGAGCTGGGACTGCCATATTGTTGTGATATGGACAGTATTACAACTGGTGTCTGTCTAATCAGACCTCAAACACTAAAGCCAGTCCTACATGGATTAAAATCCATCCAGTTCAGAACAGCCCAGCAGAATTTCTATCCATTTATGAGCCCTTAGGTCTGTTCGACCGGATTTTCCCTGCTCAATCAGCACTGCAGGCTATAGCCCTCAACACTTAGTGTTTTCTGATGGCGGGAAAGTCTTCCTACTGTCAGAATATAACAGCTCAACAGGGAGGATTCCCTTATCCACCTTGAATGTGTGGATAGGGGAATCTAGTCTTTTTTTTTTTTTTTTCACCCGCTGGTTGAATGGAAAAAGAAAAATACTTCATCACCTATGTGCTGCTTTAAAGGCATTGTACACTTTCAAATGTTTTTGATTGTTTATATGTTAGTGTAGTTGTATTCCATGTGATGGCCTCTCATGTTGTAGCTGAGGCTTGTGCTGTCATTGCTGATCAGTTTCCATGTATTAATTCACCTAGTTTTCCCCTAGGGACAAGGAACTTTTTGTTCTGGGTCACACAGCATCCAGTACATGCCTTACCATTATCTCTGTGTGTCATCACAAATGTAGGAGTGCTAATGTGATGAAATGCATCACTTCCTTTCATTGCTTTGCCTGTTTGTGTGTGTGTCAGATCTAATTACTGCAAATCTAGCACCTGCAGAGTACTGGACCGAGAGACCAAGGGATTGTGGGATATGTAGTTTCTTCAAAGGAAGTGTTAGTTCTTAGACTACAGACAGAGGTCATGCATTACCTTTGTGCAGTGCAATGCAGCATGCCTCATTTTTTAACGCAAACAGAAACTGCTGACACCAGAATGTGAAGATTTACTTTGCTATAGGCTGTGTGCATACACGGCAACAAATTACACCATGGGGGAGATTTACTAAAACTGGTGCACTCAGAATCTGGTGCAGCTGTGCATGGGAGCCAATCGGTTTCTAACTTCAGCTTGTTCAGTTAAGCTTTGACAGTAAAACCTGGCAGCTGATTGGTTTCTGTGCAGAGCTGAACTAGATTTTGCACTCTTCAGCCTTTAGTAAATAACCCCACGTGAAACTACATTACCAGTGTAGATCCTATTCAGGGTAAAAGCACACGCTGAAGGTAGGAAGGTTTGTAATGCCTTTAAATATATACTACATCGCTTTGAATGTTTGAGAAGAGCCAGATTGTTCACATGATCAAAAATAATAGTGTCATCTGCATTCTTTAGATCAATTTCTTTGATAAGCACTTAAATATTCTGCATTAATGTAATTGGTTACATTCTCTTGAACCATTTATTCAAAGGACACTTAAATGTACTACATCATTGTGATTGCCTGAGCAGAGCCAGCATTCACAAAGTATCAAGATTGTATTGCTGTTGTCTGCGTTCTCTGGAACTGTTCTTAAAAAATAAATAAATAAAGACTGTACCAGATGTGTAGTCCACCTCTGTCTTTTGTTTCTTATTCTTTGTCTTGTAATCTCCGTTTATTTTCTGTAAGGTAGTGCAAATGAATGCATATATAACAAGCAAAACTTGGTCAGTGTGTACATTTGTTTATATTAAAAATGTTTCTTGTAGTATTTTAGATATTAAACTAAATGGTAAAATTATTATTGTGTTTCAGTTTCCTAACAAAGTGGTTGCACAAGTAGCATGTAGTGTTCTGAATGTGCTCCTTAGCTATGTCACACAACTGCAAATATACCATCAGGACTACCCACTGAAAATTATCGAGGTAGGTGCCAATCGCTCCCACATGTTATATGCATTTAACACATGGAGGGGGTTACTCTTGTGTTGGATTGCTTAGGTAAATCGCTCATATGTGCATTTCATTGAATTATACATGTGCTTTCTTTTGGTTTTCTTACAGATTCTGGTAGCCACTGTGACGCACCTTTTACCAACTGCAGAAACCTCATCCTATGAACAAGATAAACGGGTCAGTGTTGAAGGGAAGATTCGTATGCATTCTGTGTTTTGAAAATTGAACAATTGCCTAACTAGAAGTACAGTTAAAGTGTATTTCCTGTCAATTTTTTTTCTTCATTTTGGATAAAATGGGAAAAGGTTAGAACCCTCTTCAGTTTTTTATTGCTTTACAGGGCTCCATTAGAGGTCTGTTAAAGGTTGTCAGTAGGACACTTCTTGTCATGCTGACAACCTTTTCGGCAGAAAAGTGATCGTAACTCTCCAACAGCAACACCGAAACAAAAATGCTTTACTTTAGTAGAGTAGTGGAAGAAGTGAGGGTAAAGCTCACTTGTAAAGCCCCCAGTACCAGCAGAAACCCAAAATGAGTTATAATCCTTCCCCACTTTATCTAAAACTAGAAAAAAATTGTGTTCGGTTTGAGCATACAATTAAACCCCTTTGCTATCAAGCATGCTTGCTGTGAGCTCCAGGAATGGACTGCTTGCATTCTTGTGTTCGACAACCAATCTGTGTGCTTCCTAATCAAATATACAAAACAAGAGGGGTGTATCGAACGCTTGGAGATAAGAGAGCTGTTAGCACTTAAAATGTGACCAACCCAATACTAGATAAATAACAAACAGTGCAGCGTTGTAGACCACTAAAAATAAAAATGATACATTTCTATAAAATTAAATTCCAATATGAATGCGAATAAACTAGTGAAATGAATAAGCTCATAATCATTTATATAAAGCCATCAGGCATTAAATGCTTACAATCTTGCATATATAGATGAACGCCAAATCAAGTGAAAAGTGCTGAGTGCCAAATAAATAGATAAACAGTTCTTGTAAAAGAAAAAAGTCCAATAACGTTTACAGACGTATGAACGAGTGACATTGATCCAGTAGTGACACCTTCTGTGAAAACCTTCATCTCTATGCACTTACCAGAACTCTGCCCGCAGTATTGCTGAAATCTGTGACAGCCTCCTTCACTCATTCCTCTTGACAGATCCGAGCAGAGGTAACCAGTCCAGGACACACCTTAATAAAAAATAGCTCACCACACGGAGCCCAGAGAAAGGTGTATAGTGTAGTATTGTATTCAAAACATAGTTAAAAATCCATCTGGAAATAATAATCATATAACCTTAATGATTTCAAATCACAGGTCTTATGAAACGTATATTACTGTAACAACCTTTCCCACTACTCACTACTTCTCTAACAATCCTGTAATACTCTGTTAATGAAAAGGTTAGGAACTGGAAAAATAATGCACAATATGTATGCGCTGTTTTTCCTTCAGATTTCAAATGGTTGGTATTTCTTTTTAGCCATTCTTGTGTTATAAATGGTTGTGTGAAATAGGTTGTGCTAAAATAAATAATCAATCAGTGTGCATATTAAAAAGTCTGCTATAAGTGAACAAGTCTTGTTTTTAGCAGAACGTATAACACCTCTAAAGTCAGAACACATAACTTTCTTGATACTTGTCCACCACCTTTGCTACAGCAAGCTCATTCAATATACTGTACATGACCTCAAGGGTATAAATAGGTCCTGTACCTATAAATTATTCCACTGGTGATCTGAAGGCACATGGGCAAATCATCTCTCACATATACCAACTTCAACTTATGAAAAGCATAAGGAGCAGCTCAAATACAAAAAAGTAAATTCCATGGCATAATGAGGTTTTAATAACATTCAATAAGAATATAAAAACATTCATTGAATGCCATTACAAGCACTCTCAGTTTAAACTTGTACTGAGAGTGATGTGCATGCACTTAAAGTGTTACTAAACCCACAACAGTAAAATCAGTCTGTATATGCAGTAAAGCATGCTTGGTATACTCACTGTGGAACCTAAGGGGTTAATCCTCTGCATTGTGTAAAAAGATTGATTTATCCTGACTTCCCTTACCCCCCCCCCCCTTCTTCCATTGTCGCTCTCTTATCTCCTAATAAGACATATCGTGTGGAGACACTCTAAACATGCTCAGTTTGGTGTGTATTTCTAGAGAGGGTTTTTTTTTTTTGCGTAATCAGCACAGGGCCAATCAGCACCGTCCAGAAGAGGTCTAGAGTTCTGCATCCTCCTGGAGCAGAATGAAAACTCCTCCTAAAAGCTTTAACCAGTGCTCGGCTGGAGACTGATAGAAGTCACAAGAATGCTCTAACCTCTGATGGGAAAAGGTATTTAACAATTTATATTTACTAAAATAATTGCACTTCCACGTACTGTGGGAGACCAGATATAGTGAATGCAGGGTCCTGGGTTTAGTAACACTTTAATGAATGTATGTATTTGGATATATATATATATATATATATATATATATATGATAGCGCTGTGGTTGCACTCAATGAATTATTTTTTTTTTTGGGGGGGGGGGGGTGCATGTGATCTGCACTGGGCCAATCAGTGCTGTCCAGACAGAGGGTCAGGGGTTATACAGCCTCAAAGGACAGTCAGAAGAGAGTGAAAACTCCTCCTACACGATTAACCAGTGCTTGGCCAGACACTGATAGAAGTCACAAGACTGCTGTACACTGCTGATGAGAAAAGGTATTTAGCAGTTTATATTTACTAAAATAATTGCATTTCCATGTTCTGTGTACTGTGGAAGACTGGATATAGTGAATGCAGGGTCCTGGGTTTAGTAACACTTTAAATATGAGTATAAAGTATGTTGGAGTTGCATGTATTTGATATGCAGAACTGTTATTTTTATATTCTTTTGCAGTTGGTGGTGTCTTTGCTGCTCTCTCTCCTAGACTGGATGATGGCACTGCCCTTATCAGTATTACTAAAGCCAGTGCGGCATGCTGGAACTGAAAATCAGGGAAGGGAAAATTCTGTGTTGAACTGCGCATATAAGGTAAAGTGTAGTTGATTGTTTTATTTCATTTAATGTAATCAATTATTTAGTGAATGTTTACTTACAGAAATGAGTATCGATCCCCTTCTCCTTTATGGACTCTGCAACAAAAGCAGTAAACAGCCTATCTTCTGCTTGTGACCAGTGCATATGGCTATTTCATATTTGCTTCTTTTCAGCAAACAGGTGGAGTTTGGGCTCCTTTTCGCATGTTTACTGGGCTTAAATGAATTGTTTTGCCTAAAATGCATACAGCAGTAGTTGTGTGGCTCTCAGTGTGGATCTAGAAGGTGGGAATATAAAGCTGAGCCCTGTGAAAGGTCTAAGGTGGAGCCCCATGCAATTGGCAAAATTCACAATTGAAACACACATATATGTCAACTGTCTTACCTGCTAAAGGAATTGTAGTTCAGACAGTTTTTATTACTCTAGCATATCTACCATACTGCATAATCAGATTTAGTGATTTTAATTTTCCTTACTTAGACAATATTGCTTGGTTTACTGACCTACCCCAGCCTGCCGATTGAGCGATAAAAGCGCAGCAGCTCATAGATGAGGTCACCAATCTCTCTGCTATCTTCTCCTTTCAGCGTGCTACAGTATTAGATGAAACTACTATACAAGGTGGAAGGGTCTAGTTGGTTCACTGCCCTGTCCCTCCCTCTCTGAATCTTGCTGTAGGGCATTGTCAGTAAGCTCATTTAAGAACAGAAATCTTATATCAGTACTGGAATAAATAGTAGTTTAAAAATGTTCATGTTCTGCTATAAACTTTCTACTTACTGATGGAAACTGTAAGGGTCCTGAGCTCATTGTGAAGGAAAGAATCAGAAAATTTGTGTATTTTGTAATCTGAAGGTGCCACCATTGATTTAGAAATTCGACCAGCCAAGCCTTCAATTTCACCACCTTCAGTTGCTATAGAAAAGAATTTTTATGGCTGGGAATTTTTTTTTTTCTTTCCAGATCAGCTCATGCCCATTTCTTTTTTGATTATATCTCTTGCACGATTCTCCCATCATTACTTTGTTTTTCAAAAAATTTCCAACATGCCCGATCACTCAAATTCGATGTTCACATGAAAATCATTCTATGCTGCGGCCCACTAATGGTGCGAAATTCAAACAAAAAGTTTTAGTTACGATTTTTTTAAAGAAAATTCTTTCAGAATTCAACCCATGTTTGGCCTGCATAAGACAGCACCTCCCTCAACAACCAGCAAAGTTGATCTCTTATTAGGATTTCAAATTAGGACTTCAGACATACTTTACCACTTTGATGTTATTATAAGTCATATGTATTCTTCAGCTTGAAGGAAAAGCGGTAAGCTGTATGAATGCTTCTGCAACCTTCTGAGACATGTTCTGTGTCCTAGAAGGCTGCAGGCAAAGGGGGTGGGGGAGCAAACTTCAGCTCAGATCACCTAAGTGATCTGGTCAGAAGTGGGAGAGGGTATCTGTCAAAAAAAGGTACTCATCCCCCCCCCCCCGAAAAAAAAAAGTGTCCAAAAGTGGTAGAGGAGGGAGGAGTTGGAAAACAGAACTTCCCCTTTTGGGTGAAGTTCCTCATTAAGCACCCTGAGAATAAGTCGAGGATTTTTTTTTTCCACCTTGCATGACTGGACCATTTACCATTGCTGTGATCGTTGTCTGGAGCTGATTTTGGAGCACACACTGTATTCTTGGCCCTACCCCCAGCTACATTGTCCAGCAAACGGTGTACATAAATGAACACCTTCAGCTGTTGAAATTTTTTTTTTCTGTCCTCTAGTCTTGATATGGGCTGATTGTTGCAAACGTAAATAGCAGCAGCCCTTGCTTTTATGGAGCCCTTTGTGGCGACCTTTAAAGGATAAGTATACTGTCATGCAACATGTACTTATTTATTTGCCCCTTCTCCCAACCTAAAATACTTGACCTCCCCTGCCTTTGATGCATAATTACAATTAAGTGACGACCCTCCACAGTGTTTACATCTTGGATTTGAAGTTGATCCTTGTAGACTCCTATAGGGGCATATCCTACATCAGAAAAAGACTGCTTAGAAGTCTATGGGGCTTGGTAATGAATGCATGACTAATATAGAGTATTTACTATGGGATGGAGGCAAGTATGCATCTGGGACAGGGATTGGTGGAGGTGAGAAATATAGGTGCAGTTTGACATATTCCTGGATTTCTTGTAGTTGAGGTTTCTTCTACACCTTGGCTCTAGTGCTTTTTGTGTTAGAGAAGATAATTCTATCTATCTGTACAACTACTGTAAGGTTTATTGAAAACCAGAAGCTATATTTAGTAATGCCAGAGAGACAGATTGCCCTGTGTTACTTTATTGCCTTAAATTACAGCTCTTCGACATCAGAGGCATAAACTTTGTCACATTGGATTATGGGACAGATATTAAAGGAGATTGCTGGATCCATGGGTTGTGGAGAAATCAAAGTGTTTTAACCTTCAGGCTAAATACTGCTTAAACTCTTTTATGAGAGTGCTATATCATGCAGTTGGTGTATTTTTAAAATAAGCTGGATTCAGACCATTGCCAACAGTACTAAAGCCTTATTTTGCAAATAAATCCAAGGATGACATCCACACTTGTGGATCTGGGGCATGGTCCTCCACTTCATGTACTTTTAATGTTCCTGATAGTAAATAAAAACAAATACTGAGGTGTTGATTGGGTTTAATATTTCATGGCAGATAGGTCATGGGAGAGGAGGCAGTGTGTCAGCAGGGTGCTCATCTACATACAGGTATTTAACAACTAATAAACACATTTTTTGTACATTTTGTGACCCATGCACCATTTTTATCATCTGAAAATCAGGAAACTTGACCAACATTTTTCTGTAAATTTGTCCCTCCTTTTTTCTTTTTCAGATGTGAGCACATTTTTAGAACTGGTCTAGGGTATGTTTTAAACTGCTGCACTGCTTTGTATTGCTAGGCCAGGTAATCTACAATTCTATTTGCAAAGGGCAAATCAAGTATGACTAGCTGTAAACACTTGCTGTATTTCTCTTCAGCTGAGATGTGTTACAAAAATAGGCTCCTTGGCCCCAAGACCAAAGATCGATTTAAGCAGAATGGGTCCTGGGTAAGGTATCAGCTGTGGCACCCCCACCACCATTTTTTCATCTGACAATAAGGATTGCAATAGGCACATTGTTTGAAAGTGCCCTCTTTGCACGGTCTTTATTGCCATAGTGTGCCTCATTAGAAGCCAACTGCTTATAAGTACTTCCTCTATTGTGAAGTGACGGGTGTACAGGTATCACCAACTGCACTATCCCCCTGGTTTACTGCAGGGGGTCAGCAGTTGTAGAGGACCGCCCTGGATGTTCACTGGGTCCTTAGCTCATTCTTAGGTTGCCTTGTGAATGAGTTGCTCCAGCCATGACAACCAATTACATATTAAGTTTTATTACAGCTGTTAAGGTTTGCAGTAAATGTAGTTAAAATGTTACTATTGACTATTTTTATTTTGCTTATAAAGTTGTGATTTATTTGAAATAATTTGTACTGTGCAGGTATTGCATGACTGTGTCTATGGCTCCCAGCATTTTAGCAACCCTCGGTACTTTCCAATGAGCCTTTCAGATCTGGCATCTGAAGACTACGACCCCTTTCTGCAGCTGGAATGTCTGAAAGAACCTGAACCACTCCACTCCCCAGATTCCGAGCGCTCCACCAAGCTGCAACCCGTTACTGAAGGTATTTTATCAGTACAAGTATTGCATGGAAGATTGTACTCTTTAAATGACAGGCTTATTCACAACACACCAGTAAAATTACTCAATTGAAGGAGGATCAAAATAAACATGGATCAAAGTGGGGCAGCTGGTATGCATACCAAACGCCCCTATCACCCTCACTTTCTACTGTGGACAAAAGTTTGGCTCAGTGCAGGCAAGTTGTAAGGCAAGTGTTGCATTTATTTGCTTTAATACTTTGCTCCTAACTTTCTTCATGACCTACACAGTGCAGCAGATGTATTGACCACTTGTGTGCACATAACTTTTTTTGCATTGCCTACAGTGAGGGTCTGGTTTCAAGGGCAAATAATTTCAATAATCCCAGAAATGTATCACAATCTTTCCTTTTATATAAAATTCAAACATTGCAAGTAATTTCAGTATGGCATTATCCAGTTGGGGCAATAGCCTTCCTGTATAAATCTGTAGTGTATCCATTTAACACAGAACTCTAGGAAACATCCAAATATAAAGCTAAAATACATCTATATAAGATGTCTTACCTACCGAAGGATTTGTGTTCTATCTAAGTTCTATCCCAAAAAATAACACAACTATATTAATCGTACAGTACAGGGAACAGTCATGTTTTTCATAAGAAATAATGTATACCTTCTGCTCTAAGGAAGTGTACAGCAATTCAAAATGAAATACAATAAAGTAATAAAATGGCGGCAGCTAACACACACACCTATTACCTAAAAGTGATAAATACTAAATCCAAAAATAAATGGTGTAGCGCTCAAGACATAAATAAATATTAATATATGAATAACGCATATAAAAATATACAAAACTGTTATCTCACAAATAATGATCTAATCCCAATAAATCTGAGTGATCTCTCAATAGTGCCTTGATCCCTATTGGGATCCAAAAAGTGACAAACCAAAGTGAAAAAATAGCGATCATAAAATATATCCAAATGTGATATATTTATACAATAAATGTGCTCACTACTACCCCTATCCTCAATTAGGATCAGTGACTGATCATAAAAATCAGTGAAAACCAAACAAGTGATCCCAGCACTGGGGGATATATCAAATATCAGTGACTGATCAAACATAATCAGTGATTAACAAACAAGTGATCCCAGCACTGGGGGATAAATTATACAAAGTGAACAGTGCTTCACAAAATCACATATAACATACACTAATATCAAAATCTCATCCCAAAAGATAATATACCCCAAAACAATATAAAACACATAATAGAAATAATATAGATGCATCAATCACAACACATGAAAAAAATCCAAAACGATTAGTGCATATAAACACAGGTGTTCCACAAATCATAAACGTGCAGATGGTGCTGTGGATGTGCACTACAGCCACTGGTGATAAATCCAAAAATATCTGAATTGCCTCCTCACCTCCTTACCGTGACCCAATGGGTCAAATAGCTTTTGGATCACCCCTGGATCCTCCAAGTGCGATATCTGTTTTAATGGACTCCTTCAGGTAGCAGCATAACACCACATCAAGGTTCCCCTTTAGGTCTGAGTAATATAGCCAAGGCCCCTTCCCTCACTCGCCTCTGTGCCTCTTGCATCACTTGCATGTGGATAACAACAGCTGCTCAGCTGAGCCCGGCGTCCGCCCCACCGACCTCTGTCTGCAGAGACTGCTCGGGACATGTCGGGGACCAGTGTGCTCTGACGGCATTGTGCCGATCTGCTGACAGCCTAAAGATTTAATGCTGCTCGGGACTCTGGGCTTCAGCAAAGTTGCAGCCTCAAGCAAGAAGAAACAGGAGCAAGGTTGGGAGGCAATTTACAGCTCACACTCATTTAGTCCTGTGGGAGTTGGCTGTATTACTCAGACCTAAAGGGGAACCTTGATGTGGTGTTATTCTGCTACCTGAAGGAGTCCATTAAAAGGGATATCGCACTTGGAGGATCCAGGGGTGATCCAAAAGCTATTTGACCCATTGGGTCACGGTAAGGAGCTGAGGAGGCAATTCAGATATTTTTGGATTTATCACCAGTGGCTGTAGTGCACATCCACAGCACCATCTGCACGTTTATGATTTGTGGAACACCTGTGTTTATTTGCACTAATCCTTCTGGATTTTTTTGGGACTTTTTTCATGTGTTGTGAATGATACATCTATATTAGTTCTATTATGTGTTTTATATTGTTTTGGGGTATATTATCTTTTGGGATGAGATTTTGATATTAGTATATGTTATATGTGATTTTTTGAAGCACTGTTCACTTTGTATAATTTATCCCCTAGTGCTGGGATCACTTGTTTGTTAATCACTGATTGTGTTTGATCAGTCACTGATTTTTTTTTATATATCCCCCAGTGCTGGGATCACTTGTTTGGTTTTCACTGATTTTTATGATCAGTCACTGATCCTAATTAAGGATCGGGGTAGTTGTGAGCACATTTATTGTATAAATATATCACATTTGGATATATTTTATGATTACTATTTTTTCACTTTGGTTTGTCACTTTTTGGATCCCAATAGGGATCAAGGCACTATTGAGAGATCACTCAGATTTATTGGGATTAGATCTATTTGTGATATTATTACAGTTTTGTATATTTTTATACGCGTTATTCATATATTAATATTTATTTATGTCTTGAGCGCTACACCATTTCTTTTTTGATTCATGTTTTTCATAAACCATGGATTATACCATTATAGACGCGGACTTTCTGTAGATTGGACAGTGGCAAGCTTTGGAGGGCACACTCCCATACCCATCTCTAACCCATTCCGTGAGTCCTCAGTTTTGTGCTAGTATCTGTAGGTGATAGACCAGTTTCATTACTTTATTATTTTCTTCAACCTCATTGCCTACAGAAGCAGTGTGTTCTCATAAGTGCAACCTTGGGAATCGTTCCCAGATTCCACACTCTGGGGACAACCTGTTATGTGGCTTTGGGCACTGCATTCTGTGTGAGGCACTTACCATGGCACTTGTTGCAACACCGCAGGGTGCTATACAGGTTCAGGGCCATGGTCCATTGCAGTGGATCCCAGTCTCATGCAGACTACTTTGTGGGTATTCCCATAGTGGCGAGCGAAGCCTGGACTTTATACACCATCCAGCATCACGAACAGGTAAGACAGGGCACTCTGAATATTTGACCGTTACTGTATAAAACAGGGCAATGCTTGGAATGTATTTACTTTTATGGTGAAAAGTTTTCTTAAACTTGCTGCTAAAATTTATCCATTCGGAGTTCAGTGTTAGGTGAATGACTAGGTGTTACATCACGCCACTTCAGCCTGGAGCTGTTATAAGGTACTGACTTGCTTCCTCCCACTCTTTCACTACAAGGATTCTTTGCAGGATGGTCTATACCTGGGTTATCACATACTCCTTTTGGATACTCTTACCCTATTCCCTACACTCTAATTCTTCAGTACCCCACAGGGGAATACCCTTACTTATATCTATGGCAGAGACCTAGTGAAAGGGAGCTAATTGTACACAGTAAGTGAACATTTGCTCTGTGAAAGACCTGCTCAAACTCAGCCTCAGTGACGATGCATCTATTGCACCGGAGCAGGAATTGGTCTTAACACTGGCTACAGTATCCTATTCTAGTTCTGTTTCATTCATGCAATAAGCGGGCTATTTGACAAAAGCAGAATTCTCTGCATCTATGTCACAATTTATAGGACAGATTATAGCTTTACTGCATCTATCTCAAAGGTATCCTGCCTCTACTCCCACTCTCATTTCACAACCAGAGTCAAAGCCTGATATGCTGGTCCTAGATGATGCTGAAATAGAGGGGAATTAAGAGGATGTAGAGGCAGTGTTGGAGAAAGTTGCGAAATTTCCCCCACACTGTTGCTATATTGATGAAACCGCTTTCTGCAATATGCTACCTAATGTTATAAAGCTTGTTGCCTCTGTATGCAAAAGCTCTCTTTACTATGACCAGCCCTGCAGCCAAATATGGCTGCTATTTAAGTTTGTCTTAATGAGACCTTTTCTGTAGACCATTAATTTCAGCAAAAATATTTCCATAAAGTTTTATGTGCATTTAACATATTTTATGAATGTTATCTTTTTGTAATGTGTAGAAGTCCAAAAACCCTGAGATTGCTGATGGATGCCGCCATCTGGGACTCAGTCTCAGGGCTGCCAATCAAGTGACACTCTAAAGTATTTTTCTTAACTCCTCTGTAGTTTTCTTTTTCACTTCTTCCCTTAGCTGCTACAAAATAGGTTATGTAGGGAGGTGATGGGAGGGGCAAAGAAGCTGGACCAGCACAGAGAGTAATTAGACACTTCAAGAAAATGAGAGAGCTATGATATGCAAATCAGGAGGGTGCTGTGTTGGGAAATTGACTAGTACATTTTTCTAGCAAGTTCAAAGGCACATTGCAAAGGAATACAAATTAATTAATGCAAAGGAAAAACATTGCAGGTAAGTATGGAAAATATTTGACCTTTTACCTGCAAAATTTTAAGTTGGGTTACAGGGCCTCTTTAAGAGCTAGCACAAAGCTTGGTCACTTTAGTCTGCTATATTTAAATCTTCTTTTCAATAAAGATTGACAGCTACTCGGTATTATAGAAAGTTTTTTCTTTTCTTTTTTCCAAAGTGTAACTAGTTTGAACATTGTTCAGTGTGTAATCTGTTTTCCCCCACACTGTGATGCCTACAAAAATATTGAGTGCCAAAGAAAACTTTTATATCCATAATTCAGGTTTTTCACACCAAAAAATAAGGGAGGGCCTCACGCCAGGTCCCCTAATGGTAAAAACAGCAATTCTATTAGCAATCATGGCACCAGTTGAAGGTTTGTCAGTGGGGTGTCATACACAAATCATTTCATTTCTTGGATCAGCAAATAAATTGAATCCTCCATATGGGTCTCAATTCATCCATGGGATTTAGACTTGTTTAGACTGCAGCCTCATTTCCTGGATTTAAAATCATCTTTTAAAATGAGCACAGAAGTTATTAGATGCCAAGTTCTTGCTTCTAGACCTACTTTTATTGTTTTTGAATAATAAGATGTTCCTACCGTGATGATTGATTATAACATCGGGATGCATGTTTTTTTGTGAGCTAGAAATGAATGGACCATGACATTGTTCATACTTAAGGGCTGTGTGTCTTGCCCTATGATTATAACGTGCCACCCATGGACCAGTCATTATCTTTTGGCTCTACTGCTGTTGAACTTGTTTTATACACAGCGAGTTACGCGTGTTGGCGACCAGGGATGCTTATTGTCTATTGTGTGAACCACCACTACGTGATCTGCACTGATTTTATACCCAGCCTATCACTGTCAGAGTTTATATCCATGGATTACATGTCTGCAGCTATACTTGTACTGTTCTAGATTGTGGGTCTATAGACCTCCTTGAATCTGAATTTATCTAGTGACTAGAGGTCATTGAGATATTTGGATTACTTTTTCTTTAAGATGTAAGAAGCTGTACTTTAGTGCTATGGCGTGAATCCGAATGTGCATGGTGCATTTTATCAGCCTATATGACAGGACTGTGTGAATTTTAATTACACTGTGGGAGGGCATGGTCTAGTAATAATTTTGTGCAGTTAAGACTTTTGAGTGGAACACATCTCTTATACTATATTTTCTTATTTTGTACTGTATATAAATTATTGGAACTCTACATTCATCAGCTATTTCAAGGCTTACTTGCTGTCTAACACATTCTGCATTGTACATTGTCTATCCCAGCCTTTCTCAACCAGAGTGCCTTGGAAAAATGTCTAAAAATTGCCCAAAACTTGTATACAAGCCAGTGGGTGAAACAAGCCTGCCTTTTAGTTACACAAAGCCAAAGGTTTTCATTGTGCACCATTACGACCTTCTAGCCGTCAGCATCCTGACAACCAATGACATCATCATTTGATAAGGAGAATGCCAGCTGTCTGCACAGCATCTTATGCAGGCCATAGACGGGTCAAAAATCGTCCGATTTTTCTTTAAAAAAACAAAAAATCGGTCGTTCAAGCGGCCAATGTTACCAGCAACGGTAAAAAGAATCAGCCGATTTTCATCCCGTCTACAGCCGGCAAAAAATGTCCCTGCAGAGAGCTCCGCTATTTCTTTGACAGTTCCTTGACATTTATAGCGGTTGCAACAATGTATCTATTTGTATCCATTTAGGATACAGATGTTTTTATTCAGAAACAAATAGATACATTGTTGCAACCGCTATAAATGTCAAGGAACTGTCAAAGAAATAGCGGAGCTCTCTGCAGGGACACTTTTTGCCGGACTGAAATTCCTCTTCTTCTTCATCCTCTTCTTCTTCTTCTTCATCCTCTTCTTCTTTTTTCTTCTTTTTGTCTTCCTCTTGCAGGTCACTGCTCATGCGCAGATTTTTTTATCGGTAAAAGATCGGCGATTTGCCCATCATTGCCATGAAAATCGGCCGATTTTTTTCCAACTTTACCGATAAAAAAAATCTGCCAAAATACCGAAAAACGGCCGAACATTTAGCCCACTAACGATCCGAAAATTGGCCGATTTTATTTTCGGACGAAAAATCAGCCGATTTTCGACCCATCTATGGCCTGCATTAGTTTGACCCTCCCTTGCCCCTCTGCATCAGTGTTGGGGTCACATTAGCTCAGCGATGGAAAAAAAAAACAGAGGAGGAAGAGAAACATTGGAATACTAGTCAGTACCAGTGTGCAAAAGTGTGTTTGCTTTAGAAGAATAATCACCTCTAATGTTGGGTGTCCTGCATGTGTGGATGTTGCTGTTAGAATAGTTTTTTACATTTTAGAATGGGGTGCCTCAAGACTGTCCATAAGACTGTCCATAATTTTAAAGGGTGCCTCAGGACTGTGCAAAATTTTAAAGGGTGCCTTGACTGAAAAAAGGTTGAGAAACACTGGTCTATCCACTTCTTGTTCACTTTCTCTTCCTGTAAAGAAAGAAAATATATGTTATTTATATTGAAATGCCAGGTCCTTTTTTGGAGCCTTGTGTCTACAGTGTATCCTGAGTTCATTGGTTAGGAAGAGGTGTTCAAAGACACAACTATTTTATGGTACTTGACATTACCAAGATATTAATATCAGATACAACCTATCTTTTATAACCCTATCTGATTCTCTGTTATTAGATTGTAGTGATATATTTTTGGAATATGTTTGGATAATTTGATGCTTGTTTATCCTTAACTTTGTTATGCCTTATTTTCTTTTCTTAGAGACATCTCTCCTCCATTGTATTAACATGTTTTGTTTCCCAAGGAACAAAGTACATGTAGTACTTTGATCCATCTTTCCAGATCTGTCTGTGGCTAGCTGTAAGGTCTCACATCGCAACCCTCCTTCCTCCAAAGCTGTCCCAACAACGCAGTTGGAGAAGGCTGGTTAGGCAAATGCACTTTTTTCCATCTCCAAGCACTTGCCTGCTTGTCTGGGACATTTTTGATGACATGTTCAACCACCCCCGTACCGCCTGCATTCCTTGAAAAATGCTTGTCTCAGGCAAGTGCTTAGAGACTGATGAAAGTGTCCTCTATCAAAGCAGCAATCTCCTTGCTACCTGCATTGTCAGATGGCTGTGGAAGATGGGAGTGTCCTGTTCACAGCAACCTTAGACAACACCTAGGAAGATGGGGCAAAGTGCTACATGTTCCTGGAAAACAATACACAATAATATAAATTGAAGTGAGGTTAGGTCTTTAAATAATGAGACACCTGCTGTATTCCATTCTTGTTGGACCATCTAAGAAAATAAGATAAGATGGTCCTTCAATAACTGGGCTTAAACATGAACTCCAAGAAAACTTATAAGTGCACAGTGTAAATATATATAAATACATGTATCTTTATTTTTTCTTGAATGTTTTATTTGCCATATGACTTAAATTCTGTCCTACTAATAAACACATTTGCACGTACACACTGATTTTCTTTTGCAGCAATTTAGCTTCCTATTTCATTGCTTCACATCCAACCTGCTCATTGGGTATGAGATTGATGTGTAAATGAGTTGAGAATCTTTACTCAATAGGTTGAGTAAAGATTCACTTCAGTAATCCAATCGTGAAAAGCAAATTCTTGATTATTTCATCAGCACCCTAGAGTATTCATAATTAATGTGTTACAAAACCCAGCACCCTGCATTCACTAAATCTGGTCTCCCACAGTACAGGTAACATGGAAATTTAATTATTTTAGTAAATATAAACTGCTAAATACCTTTCCTCATCAGCAATTAGAGGAGTTTTCATTCTCCTCTCACTGTCCTATGAGACTGCAGGACCCCTGACCCTCTGTCTGGACAGTGCTGATCACATGCACTCTCCCAAGAAAAAAAAATCTCTAGCAATACACACCAAACTGAACATGTGCAGCTTGCCCCTAGGCTCTGAGTTTGGGACAGTAGAAGGGGAGGATCAGATAAGACAGGATTAAACATACTTTTTACACAATGCAGAGGATTAGCCCCCTAAGTTCCACAGTGAGTGAAACAAGCATGCTTTACTGCATATACACGTTGATTTTACTATTGTGGGTTTAGTAACACTTTAACAATGCTACAATTTATTGATGCAATGTGCTCAATTAGTTTAGTAAATCAGTCTCCTTGTATCAGCCTGCTCATTGGACAATTAATCACCCTCACCCTTCATATAATAAGCAAGTAGATGGTCCAGGAAGTAGTAAAATAAAATCAGCAATTAGTAGTGTTTTCTTCCTGGGTGTGCATTGTGGTAGAACAAAATGTATCAGTTCTTTGACTGGTAAAACAATAAAATATGATTTTTGACATACATGTAAATTCATTTTCTTTGGGTGTATTACAGGACATAGGTTCTCAAACTTAGGCATTTGCGAGTATGCTACCACCTTAAGGCAATTGGACACTGACAAAAAAAGCTGCACCAACAGCCTTAGCATAACCCCTCATACCCCTAGCAAGCCTCAGTTCAAAAGCAAGCAATAAGGACTGAATAATAACAAGTGGGGAGGGACATCTGTCCTGTAATACACTTCCAAGAAAAGGATTTTACAGGTGCTTAAAAAATCCCACTGTCTTAAATACATGACAGCATATCACTCTTATAGTAATATAATGGTATATCCAAAATCATTGTTACTTGAATAGTGGCCAGTACAGCAACAAATGCTAACAGGCCTCGCAACTCCTTAAGCACCTTACACTGGAAACTGACATCAGAAGAGGCATGAAAACCTACCTGGTAAAACTTAACAGATGTGTCAACAGAGGACCAGGTGACAGCCTTGCAAATCCGGGAAACAGATACAGATGCTGAAAAGCCCATATAGAACTGACCGATCTGATATAGTGTGCTACCACAGGAAAGAGAGGAACCTTATCCTTCTGACTGTAGTCTTGAGTTGTGACTTCTCTAACCCGCTTACAGGGACTCTCTTAGAGAATTAGGTTTTCTTAAAGCATCTGTACTTAGTGGTAAACATGCAGAGTGTGTATAATATTCAGGCAGAGGAAATAAAGCTCCTTGAAATGTTTTTGGGCAAGATATAAGGATGAAAGCACAACATCCTTGTTAAGGCAGCAGGAGGAAACCACATTAGGAAGAACAGAGGCTATAGGTTGCAAGATACCCTGCTTTAGGCTATAGGCTTTGATTTTTTTTTTTCTTCGTTCAGCAAGCAAGTTGATCAAAAAAGTCCCCACAGATCCTGCATCAACACAAGCGATGTTCAAGCAGGGATCTCTCCTGCTGAGTTTTTATATGCAGACATGGGAGACCTCCCTCCCATTTTCCAGCAGGACTGTTTGTCAGAAGTCAGTCATTAGACCTGCTTGTGTTCAACAGTCAGCGGTACACACGTTCCTCCGAAGCGGACAACCTTTGCTATGTGTATACCCATCTTTATCCTTGTGTAACACTAGGAACAGTTCTTACAGGATTAGGTTGCCAACTCTGCATATGCCCCTGACAATTACAAGAAAGGCAACCTCGTGAGTGAGTAAATACAGTGGGATATCCCTGATAAGTTTGAAGGGACGTTCTGAAGAACAGATAAAACCAAGTTTGAGGTCCGAGTGTATAGTAGGAATGATGTGAGCAACACTCTGCTCAAGGGCTTTTACCAATAAGTGAAAGGCAAGTGTCTTTGGGAAAAGAAAGGCAAGGGCTGTAAATGTGACCATTGATGACCAAATGTTGATTCAGACTGGACTGGAGAAAAGACAGGACATGTCGTATGGAATGCTTCCTGAGATAAAAATTTCTTGCACCACAGGAAGTAGGTTTTCTAGGTGCTGTGATAGATGGTATGCTATGATGGTCCAATAGACCCCTGTCCCTCAAGACTTGGGCTTCAACGCCATGTTGTTAAAGCCTGTGACCAAGAAGCAGGATGAGGTACTGCCCCTGGGACAGAAGATCTGGTCAGTCTGGTAGGGCCCATGGAGAGTCTGCCAAAAGTGTGGTGCCTTTTGAGTACTACAATTTCTTGGGCCAGCTCAGAGCAATGTGGTCCCTGGAATGCCCTCCCTCTTGATCTTGTGAAGCAGATGAGGAAGAAGCTCCAATGAGGAAAAGGCATAGGTCAACTTGAACTGAACCCACTGAGCCACCAGGGCATCTCCTGCAAAGATCCTGAGGGTCTTTGGTCCTGATGACAAACCTGTCCAGCTTGTGGTTTAACCTAAATGCCAGAAGTTCCACGTCTGGTATCCTCCCACTTGCGACAGAGGTCTTGAAACACCTCTGGGTGATAAGACCATGCCCCTGAAACCAGTGGCTGAAACTACCTGACGAATTTCCATGTCTGAAATGTGCACTAAGGGCAAGGATGGAACATGAATTCTGCCCAAGTTAGAATGAGAACCACTTATATTTGAGCTACATTACGTTTGTGCCCCCTTTATGGTAGATGTAAGGCATAGCCATGACATTGTCCAACTGAATTCTGGTCAGGTGGTCTCATAGACAAGAAGCCCAGAGCTGGATGGTCAACCAAATTACCCTGAGTTCTAGGATGTTGATCAGAAGCCAGACTTGCCCCAGTACTGAGTAGGACTCCTGGGCTCTGCTGCAGGGCTCTGCTGGCTTGCTGGTGTCTGTTATGAGTCACTTCAGAGATGTCAGGAAAGGCATCCCCTGATAAATGAAAAAGGGTGTTTTGTTTAGTTTTGTTGCATAATATTTTCTGAGGATTGCAAAAAATCATTGCTGCAAGACAATATAATGAAAAGAAAGCCTTGTTTGTCCTTAAAAAAACAATATATGCATCACATTGTCATTTTTAGTAATGACAAAGTTATTGCCGAATAACCAGGTACATAACAGAAATGTAAAAATGGCTGTAGCCCACGGGGTGAACAGGTGTGATAGGAGACGTGGGTAAAAGTATATCTACTATTGTACATATGCTGAGTGCACCTTACTGATGCTAGGAGATACTTCCTCTTCCTTACAGGAAGCCTTGTTAACTATTTCTCAATTTGAGATTGTCTTTGGACAGACTATAAACTGGTCCAAATCAGCCCTAATGTTATTAGATGACGCAAGGTATCCAGTGGCCCAGTCTTGCCCCATTCCACGTACAACCTCCTTTAATTATTTAGGGATCCGAATTACTCCACCTCTCACTGACTTCTGCCACTTTAACATTACATGCCCACTTCCGGAGTAAAGTTAAGATCTGGAACAAACTTTGGTTGTCCTTTATAGGTAAAAAAAGAGAAATAATAATCAGTGCAAATACTGGAACCAAGTCCGGAACAGTCTGATAGTAGGTAAAGATGGCTAGGGTGACTTGGATTGGGGGGTCCGTATGCCACTAAGGGCAACCTCCATGTAGTACTGTAGCAGATTCTGTGTAGTAAGAAGAAAAGGAGAAGCGCCTCTAAGTGCAGCAGACCACTTTATTATAGCATAAAAGTAGGAACACTCACATGTAGGTAGATTAATACAGGCATGTTAAATATAAGGTCTTGAAAACCAAGTAGAACTGCTGTCACTGGTGCCCACTGTGTCCACATCTCACTGGAGCAACGTGGTAGCAGGAGGGAGACAGCTGTGGAGCCAGCCGGCGTGCACATACTCCTCAATGGCAGCTGGAACACATGCTGGAGCGCAACGTCGGCGTGGGCGTGATGACGTCAGTGACCAGGATGCAATGTGACGCATTTCAGAGCATGTGCTGGCCTCTAGTGGCGGAAGCGCGCTCCTTTGTCTAGCTTAGATCAGAACTTCTCTCTCTCAGGCTTGGTTCACACTACTCCGACCTGAAACTTGCAATGCAACTTTGCCAGGGGACTTCCTGGCGAATTGATCCAAATGGAGTAAGACTTGATACGCGACTTTTCCATGC
This sequence comes from Staurois parvus, assembly GCF_062004578.1. NCBI lineage: Eukaryota > Metazoa > Chordata > Amphibia > Anura > Ranidae > Staurois > Staurois parvus. The sequence continues at coordinate 2,483,753 of NW_028318033.1, read as the reverse complement.
AACTTTGCTATTTTGTTGGTGGGAGGGGGGGTTTGACCAATTGGAAAATATAATTTTTTTCATTAAATTTAATTTTGTTTATTGAATTTCTAACAAAATCCTAATTTTCAGAACGAATGGAATTCCAATTGGTCGAAAATGAATCAACCAAATAGAATTCTGTGTAAAGAATAGCTGGTTGCTAAGGAGAGGGCCTGGAAGCCGGGCCACCACATCCTGAACAACCCATGAGTGTGGTTTCCCTGCTGACAGCTGAATGTAAATAAAAGAATGCCGGCAATTATTATTAATTTTTTTTTAAATGCGCTTCGGGTCGGTATGGATGTTAAAGACCCCCCCCCCCCAATCCATACCAGACCCTTATTCAAACATGCAGCCCGGCAGGTCAGGAAAGGAGGGGACGAGCGAGCACCCCCCCTTTCTAAACCATACCAGGCCACATACCCTCAACATGGTGGGGTGCTTTTTGGTAGGGGGGCTCTCCCCCCCAAAGCACCTTTTTCCCCACAAGGGCCTCTTCCCCACAACCCTGGGCTGTGGTTGTAGGGGTCTTCAGGAGTATCTCATCAGAATCTGGAAGCCCCCTTTAACAAGCCCCCAGACCTTGGCCCCCCCATGTGAATGAGCAGGGGTACGTAGTAGAGTCATTCACCAAAAAACTGGGAAAAAAAAAGTTTTTGACAAGTCCTTTATTTAAAAAAAAAAATCCCTCAAAGTAGATCCAACGATGAACTTTGCTACACTGAAAAAAAGACAAAACAAAAACAAGAACTCCGCCCCCAATGCTGGTTTCCGTTGTCTGAGACAGTTCTTAAATAGCTAATGGGCAAGGCCACCCACTGACATTGCTGGGTGACCCCTCCCCTTTGTGATGTCCCCGACTCAGCATGCCCCGGTCAGTGATGTCACAAGGGAGCGGGGTCGTTCAGGCGGGGTCACCCAGTGGTGTCATTGGGTGGCCCTGCCCTTTAGCTATTTAACCACTAGCCTGCCGGTAATTTTTACCCCCTTCCTGCCCAGGCCAATTTTCAGCTTTCAGTGCTGTTGCACTTTGACAATTGCACAGTCATGCAACATTGTTTTTTTTTTTGTGGTATTTAATCACCACTGGGGTTTTTATTTTTTGCACTATAAACAAAAAAAGAACAAAAAATTTGAAAAGGAAATTTTTCTTTGTTTCTGTTATAAGATTTTGCAGTGAAGGTAATTTTACTCCTTCACTGATGTGCGTTGATGAGGCGGCACTGATAATGCCGCACTGATATGCAGCAATGATTGGCGCAACTGCTGGGTTGCACTGATGGGTGGCAATGCTCGGCACTGGTGGTGGCACTGATGATCAGGCATTCATTGTGATTGATCTTGGATCTACTTTAGTTTTTTTTTTTTTAATTAAGGACTTGTCAAAAACTGATTGTGTTTTTATTCACTTTTTTAAGTTTTTGGGTGAATGAGTAGAGGTACTTATTCACATGGGGGGGCGAGATCTGGGGGCTGTTAAAGGGGGCTTCCAGATTCCCATAAGTCACCCCCACAGACCCCCACCACTGCAGCCCAGGGTTGTGGGGCAGAGGACCCCCCCCTTTTTATATATTGGCTTGGGGATCCCCTTACAATCCATACTAGACTTGAAGGACCTGGTATGGTTGGGGAAAGACCCCCACACATTTTTTTTTTTTTTAATTGCCTTCATTCATTTATTTACATTCAGATGTCAGCTGATGAGTCATCGGTTGTTAAGGACGTGGCAGCCCAGCTTCCCAGCCCTCTCCTTAGCAACCAGCTATTCTTTACACAGAATTCGGATCGGTCGATCAGTTTTCGACAGATTTGAATTCCATTCGTTTTGCAAATTAGGATTTCATTAGAAATTCAATAAATGAAACAAAATTGAATAGAAAAACTGATATTTTCCAGTTTGTCAAAAATTTTTTAAAAAAGGTGTGTCGGATCCAATCACATCAGTATAGATGAGGATCCGACTTGGAGGCGACTTCCATTAAACTCTATGGCACAAGTCCAGATGGAAGTCGTTGAAGTAGTTCAGGAACCTTTTCTTCGGAGCAACTTCAGTAGTACTAATTAAAATTGTCCTCCATGACTAACATGGAACTTCACATGCTACTTGGGTTCTCACAAGTCGGATCCCAAGTCGCGGCAGTGTGATCCGAGCCTCAATCAACATTGACTATTTTTAATCTTTACGCTGCTAGAACTAGTAAATAGATAGGAAAATATAATTACTTTTTTTTTTTTTTTTACACATTTCTTCAGTTACCTGGTCTTCAGACATAGGCAATTGATGTCACACATCCCAGAAGTTGTCAGGAGGGGTTTTCTCAGTTAAGCATGCCTTCCTGCCTGTATGCATGTGCTAGGGGCAGATGATACCTGGAAGTGAATGCTACATGAATCATCTGCCCTTATTCAAGGGTTTTTTTTTTCAAAGTGAATTCTCAGCAAAATAAAGCATGGAGACATGGATGGATGGATGGGGGAGTTTGCTTTGAATAATAAAAATGAGTTAAATAGAGTTTTGTGGGTTTGTGGTGCTCATATGCCGTGTTATTCTGCTTTAATCAAAATTATACTTATGCCCCAACTTTTATATTTTCTACATAACACATTAACGGTTATAATCTAATATTTTTTCCAAGACATACACTTTTACAAAAGACATGCAATAAAGCTAAATAGCTCAAGCAGGTGTTGGGCTTCACCTCTTACAGTCCCATATGGCACAATAATACATACACAGAATTAGCCAAAGTGCAATATGGCACTAATTGGATAACCTATGGAGTCACACACCTGCATCATGTATTTTCTGCAGGTTCACTCTTCTCCTGACCAGAACTGTGCTCAAAATGACTCTCTCCACAGTATATGTATAGTATTTGTTATACTTGCAGCTTCAGTATGCAGTACAGGCCCAGGGCACATCTTAAAACTGTTCATTTTCTCCCACCCCAATTTTTATTTTTATGCATAGTTCTGACACTTTCACAATTTATATATCCAATTGCTATAGCATAATATTGGTAGTTTTTCTTAAGGGTTACTATTTTAATGTGGTAAAATACTGGAAGAAAGATGTAGGTCCCTTGGAAGATGACCAATGGAAAGTGGCCTTGTAGGCCGTCCAACAATGCTTCCTGATGTTAGACAACAGCTTTCTAAATTATATGTTCTTTTACGGTGCCATTACACTTCTTCCAGACTGTTTAAAATGGGGGTAATGGATGACCCACTGTGTGGCAGATGCCGCACAGATCATGGGGATCCAATCCACTTACTCCAGTGTTGCTCCAAACTCAATATTTACTGAACAGGGATGGTAGATACCATAAAGAAGGTGTTTCAATTTAGTATCCTGGTAGATCCAAAACAATGTTTATTGGATATCTTAGATACCTTAACGGCACAGGATCCAATAAAAGAAGCAATTTCTAGAACATTGTTTCAAACCCGCATACTTATACATCAGTGAAAATCGAACATACCCTTTACAGTTGCAGATTGGACACGTAGTGAGAGACACGCTAACAATGGATCGTAATTTTTAGCAGCATAGAGGATGTCCCTATAAATCTGAGAAACTTTGGACACCTTGACTTGATAAGACTAGTCTGTGTCCTGTAGATATAGTATTTGGCAGAATGATTGCGAGCAGAGGTAGTGGTGGTCAAGTATACTTTGTATATTGTACTTAAAGCGATTCTAAAGGTTATTATTTTTTTTTTTTTTTTTTTGGAAAATAACAAACATGTCTAGACTTACCTGCTGTGTGCAAAAGTTTTGTACTGAGCAGCCAGGATCCTCCACTTCTCGGGTCCCCCGCAGGCTCTCCTGCACCCTTCCTCCTGTCAGGTGCCCCCACAGCAGGCAACTTGCTATGGGGGCACCTGCTGCTCCTGTGTCCATTCACAAAACGGAGCCGCGGCTTGGTTCCCCCCCCCCCCAGTGGGTGACTGGCTGTGATTGACAGCATCTGTCTCTGAGCACACAGTGAGAAAAATGAAGCAAAGCATATTTAGCCACTTCCAGTTTCAGTTCTTTGTCCCTTTGCCAGGGAAGTGGCTGATCCTTGTGATAGCAATAAAATTGATAAACAAAATTAAAGAGCATAATTTATTACTATTTTTTTTTATTAATAAAATAAATAATATAATCATTTTTTAACATTTTAAAGCGCACCCTGTCCTCCCTTGCTCGTGCACGGCAGTCCCACACACATATTTAAATGGCAATTGCACCGCACACGTGAGATAATATCGTAAACGTCACAGTGAGAGTAATAATTCTAGCTCTAGACCCCGTGTAACCATTAACTGGTAACCTGTAAAAGCTTTTAAAGTGTCATCTATAGGAATTTTTAAGTTTCATAATTTGGCACCGTTCCACAGGCGGATGCAATTTTAAAGCATGACGTGTTGGTGTCTGTCTACTCAGCGTAACACCATCTTTTATATTATACTGAAAAATTGGATGTTAGATTGTGTTTTTTCTGCATTAAAATTAATTAAAATGTATTTTTTCTAAAAAAAAAAAAAAAAAAATTGTGTTTGAAAAACTGCTGTGCAAATATTATGTGACATAAAAATATGCAACATCCACTATTTTATTCACTAGCGTCTCTACGTAAAATTGTATAATGTTTAGAGGTTCTAAGCTGTTTTCTAGCAAAAAAAATGTTTTATACATGTAGGAGAGTAATGTCAGTATTGGCCCAAAATGGAAGTGGTTAATGGTGGGGCAGAGAGGAGAAAGTTTTCAGTAGTGGAAGTGAGAGATAAGTGAATAATTCAATAGCTTTGTGGTGTCCTTGATTAAGAGAGCAGTTTTTGGAGATGTTACGGAGGTTAGGGCAGCAAGATTTCGACAGTAATTGGATGTGGGGTGGAAAGAGACATCAGGATTAACACCTAGTATGCTTCTGTGAGGGGAGAGACTGATAGTTGTGCTATTTATCTCAATGGAAAAGTCAGTGGATGGGAGGAAATATTATGATTGGCGTAAACCATTTCATTAATATACTGGGTATTTTATGACACAAAATAATTGTTTCTCTCTTTAAATAGATTCAAAATCTAAATTTGTGAAACACGCACTTTTTTTTTTTTTTTTTTTTTAAGCAGGAGGGGGATGTATGTTGAAGGATAAGGGATAAGGATACCATTACCAATGTAATGGTAACACACAGAAACAGCCAGGACTGGCTGGGGAGGCGGGAGGGGCAAAGTCTCTTGTGAATTTTAGTCTTGCCTAAGGCAGCATAAAACCAAAATATACCACCTCCTGCACCCCTGCATGATGCCCTGTGCTAAAGGTACATTAATCTAAGTCCTATCTTTGATAGCTACCTGCAGACACTTTTCATGGGTACTAGCTGTCAAACCCAGCTTCCACTGACAAATCTTGTCCTCACTAATGTTTCCCAGTCTGCAATTACAATAAATAGAGACCAAAGGCAAGCTGAAAGCACAATACTGAAAAAAAATAGTTTAGAGGCAACTGCAGCCTGTAGATGGTAGTGTGCTTGAATTTAATACTGTAATTGTCCGATTTACTAATAGTGTTTAAAAAAAAAAAAGGGAAATATTCTGCAAAACAAATGCACATTTCCTTAACTTACATTCAGCACAATACAATACATAATGTACCACACACTCTTTATACTATAGTACTATATGCGTATGTACAAAATGTTTGAGTGTAATATTCATGCATGTTACTATAGTTTTATTTATATTCCTGTATAAGATGCAATCAGTTATTGGTTTTAACCAGACTGTTATTTTTATCTTGCATGTCCACCAGAATTTTGTGAGATTGTGTTCTATGAGTATATGTGCCTGAATCTGATTGGCAGTGAGTTTAAACCTTTTTAGATTCTTGCTTATTTTTCCCTTTAAAACAGGTTTTGCATACTCCTTAAGGCCTAGATTACACTTGTGGTTGGGGAGAGCAATAAAAATGTGCAGTTTAACTGCGTTTTTAAAACACCCCTCAACCACTCCTGCTTAAAGTGCAACTCCACCCAAAAGGAGAAGTTCGTCCCCCGCTTGATGTTAAGGATTGGCATCTTTGGGAAGTGAGTACCCGATTTTGACAGGTACCCTCTTCCATTGCAATCGCCTAGGCGATCCCTCCCTGTAGCCTTCTGGGACATGTGACAGGTCCCAGAAGACTATGGGACCATTCAGAAAGCGCAGCGCTACTTGGGCATGTGCAGTGGGCACCCGGCTGTGAAGCCTCAAGCTGTCACAGCTGGAAGCCATCACTGAAGTTGCCGACACCAAAGAGATAGGACAGCCGGTGAAACCGGCTGCAGTGAGGACATCGCAGGATCAAGGGACAGGTCTGTCTGTTTTTAAAAGTCAGAAGCTACATTTTTTGCCCTCAAATACCCTCTGAAGAGGAATCTAACGCAAGTTTTGACAAGGCCTCAAATTGCCTACTTGTTCTTTAGTTGTTATCACAGGCTGGGATAAGCAGAGGTAGTTTTAAATAGTTTTTGTTAATGTGTATTTTAGTTTGGGTTAGAATTTCAGAAATCCAGGAGCACACCTTGGTGTAAAGTATTATTTTGAAGTGAGGAGAGCAGGACTCTTGCATACATGTACCCTCGGAGACTCATTTTATAACTATCCCTTTCATGTCCTACTTGAAAGATGCCCAACATATATTATATTCTATGTCCTTTTGGCATTTCTTTATTGAGTTTGATTCCTCGTCGAGCAATAATTTTCTGGGTTGGTCTTCATAGCCTACTCTCTCTGTGGCCCCCACCACCTAGACAATAATGATTAAAAATGTATGTGCTTATTAGTTCCCATGTTTTTAGGTGACACGTGTGATGTTCTGTACTCTTCTATTAATTATCCCATTTGGCTGCCTTCAGCTCATGATGTAAATGTGGTGCAATTCATTACTCCTAAAGAATTATATTAAATTGCTATTCATACAAATAAAGGTGTATAGTTTCTTTTGCTGAAGAGGTCATAATTATAGCTGATGCAGAAATCTCTTTCCCCCCCCCTCATCAAATCGCCCTATTAGTGCAATGTACTCATCCATAGGCCACTGCAGATCTTTTCTGCCATAATTACATTTTCACCTCTTGCTATTACAAGAGGCTAACATTTGGGCCTCTTGTCACAATCGGTTTCATGTTTTCTTTTTTTTTTTTTTTATATCTTGACTGTAAGGACAGCAGGCGTTCTGTGGCTGTGCCGCTTCTCTGTGTGATAATGGGCTGTAATTACTGAGTTTGCTGCACAATGCATGGGTGTTTGTTTAAAGCTGAATAGCCTTCTCTGAATAGGCCCTCCTATTAAGTAAATAGAAGTTGCACAAAGCCACATTATCAGAAATATCCGCGGGATTGCATTCTCCACACGTGTCTTTGCAAATACGGATTTTTGTATCCATGTTGTCGGTAGGTTGTCATTTTGGAACATGTCACCCATTCTGCTTTGTTGCAAAAGGAGTTTTTTTTTTTTTTTTTCCCTTGCAAAGCTGTCCTGTTGTGGTTGCACTACTTTTAAAGACTGTAAGAGACCATATATAGCCCAGCCTGTGTAAGTGACTCTTCCAGTTATATAACTGCTTAAAGCGGAGCTCCAGTCTATTCTGGAAAAAAAAATAAAAGTCAGCAGCTACAAAAACTGCAGCTGCTGACTTTTAGAAAACAGTCATTCACCTGTCCCAGGATCTGACTGGCCTTCCTTTCTCCCCGGTGCTGGCATCTTAAGTGTAGGAACCCAGCTGTGACAGCTTTTGGCTGCACAGCTCGGTGCCCACTGTGCATGCACGAGCAGTGCTGTGCATTGTCAATAGTCCCACAGTCTTCTGCAACCTGTCATATGTCCCAGAAGACTGGAGGGGGGAGGAAAGAAGAGGGAGGGGGGAGGAAAGCTTCCACTTCCGTTCACCTAGGTGGTTGGCGTGGAAGTGGGTACCTGTCAAAATTGGGTACTCACACCCCAAAGATGCCAATTCGTCAGTGGGTGCAGGGGACCAGTGCTTAAAGTGCAACTTTTGGATGGAGCTCAAATTTGCCAGGATTAGGCTTTGTAGTTCTTCTATTGGTGGATGTACTAAGCACTTGAGACCTTTTCCTTCACATTCTCAGATTTGTGTTATGGAGTACTGATTGTACCCTTTTTTGTGAAGAAAAAAGGAACAAAATATCAGAGTGTGTGTTTTGCACTAAAGCGGTTGTGGGAAAAAGTAAGTACGATGAAAACTTAACTTTTTTAATAAATTTGAAGGGGGCAAACATTAGATCCTCATTCCAAAAATGTTTTTTGCAGTCTTTATAGTCAGTTTTCAATGTTTACAATAATCTGCAAAACATAGAAATATGTCTACCTAGACAAAACCATCGACGTAAGGATTCAAAAAGGGTACAAGTAGGATATCACCATAAGTCTATGTCTAGAGTATTCCACATAGGAGTGTCATAAACCTATATTGGGCCAACATTTTAGCCCAGCAGACTTCAAGGGAAAAGACCATGAAACCTGTGTCAGGATGGAAGGGCGTACGGGAAGGCCTTCAAGATAGGATGAGTGAGCATAGACAAGGAAAGCGGGAAAAAAAAGAAAGAGGGCAGGTGAGGCATCACCACCAGTGGAAGGGATAACAAGAATACACCTATCATCTGAAGTAATTACACCTGGCCGGTGAGTTTGGTACAAGGATGTTGAGGTATGATGAAGATGTAAGAGAGTTTCACAACCCGTGAAATTCAATCTGCCAGAAACTTTGTAAATTCATCAGTGCAGGAAAATTGTGGCCAGTATAACTACATTTTAATAAACTTTTCAGTCGTGTCTTTGATGGAGCTGTTCAGACCTTCAATTTCCCGAATGTCCTTTAAGGATCCACTGCCTTAGGGTAGGTGGGTGTACCAACTTCCATAAAGGCAGAATACATACCTGGGCGGCATTAACCAGGTGTCTCACCACTGATTTCTTTTTTTTTTTTTTTAATATGTGGACAGTGGGATGAGGACTGGGCAGAACCAAAATAAACGTAACATGTCCTCTCTCTCAGCACCACGTCTTCAACACAATTCGGGCACAGTGGGGTAAATACAGTACAGCACCACTGGGTTAAGATTTTACATCCCAATTCTCGGAATTTATTGCAGACAGATGATTTAAAGGAGAGGGTCAAGATCTTTTTGTGCTTTGCCAGAGTCCAGCATAGTTGAAGTTCATTTACCCATTTGTCAAGATAACTAAGGGGAGTCTGGAAAATTTCCTTAAGTAAAAGTTTGTAAGAGAGGGAAAGGGTGCATCTGGATATCTCTTTAACCCGGCATTCCCTTTCATAGGTAGTTAACTTTCTCGTAAAGGAAGAGTCTGCAGCCAGGGAGTGCATACATGAGAGAGTTGAAACGTTTGAAAATAACCCAGGTCAGAGAAATTTCAGTCTAGGTGCATTTGAGCAGCAGTAAGTCATTATGATTCTTTGATAAAGTGTGTGGTAGAATACTTTTCCCAAAATTCAGGTTGCCCAAATTTATATAGCATGGGGCTGGAGCTAGGGAAATACCATCAATGTGAAAAGCCATAGAGCAGATCCGCCAGGTGGCCACTACGGTTGGATGTTAAAGTGTTGTGGACGAGGGAAGCACACCACTCTAATGAAGAACAGCCAAGGGCAAAAGCAATATAGTTTGTTCCATGGTGTCCTATTGTCCTGCACCAGTCTAAAACTCTGGTTAAATGAGCTGCTATTTGGTAAAGGAAGGCTTCTGGTAGAGCCACACCCCCAACCAACTTACTCCTATACAAGATAGAGTGTTTAATGCGAGCTGGTCTGGAGTTCCAAACAAATCTATTCCAGATTGAATGAACAGTTTTAAAATAAGTGTGATCTGTATGGGCATTGTTTGTAGCACATATAACAACTTAGGTAATACATTTTGTTTGATCACATTGCATCTTTTCATTAAAACATTGACTACAAGGAAAGGTGAAATATGTGAACAAATGGCACATAAATTTGGCGTATTGCATTTATTTACAGTGCCTTGAAAAGTATTCATACCCTTTTGAAGTTTTCCACATTTTGTCATGTTACAACCAAAAACATAAATGTATTTTATTGGGATTTCATGTGATAGACCAACACAAAGTGGCACATAATTGTGAAGTGGAAGGAAAATGATAAATGGATATCAAAATGTTGTACAAATATTTGAAAGTGTGATGTGCATTTTTGTTTAGCCCCCTTTACTTTGATACCCCTAACTAAAATCTAGTGGAACCAATTGCCTTTAGAAGTCACCTAATTAGTAAATAGAGTTAATTTGTGTGTAATTTAATCTCACTATAAATACAGCTGTTCTGTGAAGCCCTCAGAGGTTAGAGAACATTAGTGAAAAAACAGCATCATGAAAGCCAAGGAACACACCAGACAGGTCAGGGATAAAATTGTGAAGTTTAAAGCAGGGTTAGATTATAAAAAAATATCCCAGGCTTTGAACATCTCACAGAGTACTGTTCAATCCATCATCCGAAAATGGAAAAAGTATGGCACAACTGCAAACCTACCAAGACATAGCCCTCCACCTACACTGACAGGCTGGGAAAGGAGAGCATTAATCAGAGAAGTAGCCAAGAGGCCCATGGTAACTCTGGAGGATCTGCAGAGATCCGCAGCTCAGGTGGGATCTGTCCACAGGACAACTATTAGTAGTGCACTCCACAAATCTGGCCTTTATGAAAGAGTGGCTGAAAGAAAGCCATAAGAAGTCACGTTTGCAAGAAGCCATGTGAGGGACACAGCAAACGTGCAAGAAGGTGCTCTGGTCAGATGAGACCAAAATTTAACTTTTTTGGCCTAAAAGCAAAATGCTGTGTATGATATAAAATTAACACTGCACATCACCCTGAACACACTATCCCCACAGTGAAACATGGTGGTGACAGCATCTTAATGTGGGGATGCTTTTCTTCAGCAGCAACAGGGAAGCTAGTCAAAGTTGGTGGGAAGATGGATGGAGACAAATACAGGGCAATCTTAGAAAAAAAACCTGTTAGAGCCTGCAAGAGACTTGAGCATGGGGTGGAGGTTCACCTTCCAGCAGGATAACGTCCCTAAACATATATCCAGATCTACAATGAAATTGTTTAGATCAAAGCATATTCATGTGTCAGAATGGCCCAGTCAAAGTCCAGATCTAAATCCAATTGAGAATCTGTGGCAAGACTTGCAAATTGTTGTTCACACACACTCTCCATCCAATCTGACAGAGCTTGAGCTATTTTGCAAAGAAGAATGGGCAAAAATGCCACTTTCTAGATGTGCAAAGCTGGTAGAGACATCCCCAAAAAGACTTGCAGCTGTAATTACAGTGAAAGGTGATTCTACAAAGTATTGAGTCAGGGGGCTGAACACAAATGCGCGCCAAACTTTTCAGATATTTATTTGTAAAAAATTTTGACCATTTATCATTTTCCTTCCGCTTCACCATTATGTGGCACTTTGTGTTAGTCTGCAAGGGAGAATGTCACCAGCACACTGAGGATCACCGATATGGGTCCAAAAGTTTTAATGAACGATCACATAGTTACAGAAAGGCAACGTTTCGGAGTCTCTCAGGACCACTTCAAGTATGTTTGGTCACGTGCCTGATGAAGGGGTCCTGCGAGACTCCAAAACGTTGCCTTTCTGTAACTGTGTGATCGTTCATTAAAACGTTTGGACCCATATTGGTGATCCCCGATGTGCTGGTGACATTCTGCTTTGCTGATTCTGTTGGGTTCCAGCTGACGGTCGCTGCAGCACCCACTTATACACACAGCCATTTTTAACATTTGGATTGTACACTTACTTTTGTTAGTCTATTACATAAAATCCTAATAAAATACATTTGTTTTTGGTTAAAACATGGCAAAATGCAAAATTTCAAGGGGTATGAATACTTTTGCATGGCACTGTACATAATTTAGGTAATTGAAAATGCTAATTTGTCACATGAAAAAAAATAAGTACACCCATGCATTTACCATTACTTACCACTTCAAATCCATGAAATTAGAATCACGTGTTCCAGATTAGGTGCTAATATTTAGAACCTCTCATCTTGTATAAAGAAAGATCGGATATCTAGGTTCTTGTCAGGTTTCTGTGGTAGTGAAAAGTTGTAGAATGCCATCTCGGGGTTCCCCATGGCTTGGAGTCTTAAAACCTATTGTTTCTTCACTAGGGTCCCTGATGGTGGGGATGGGCTTGCAGGAAGCTAGAACCAGGTCAGAGCCCCAAAGTACACCCAGCTGACAATGTGGAGAGCAATCACATATGCAAAGTACAGATGACAGGAGAGAGAGAAAAGGACTCGGGAAGCAAGCCAAGGTTAGGATGGGAGGCAGGCAAGAAAGGTAGACACAGCTGGAGTCGGTACATGGGAACTGTAATACAGAATATAAGTAATACAAGGCAAACCAGGATCTCAGAGAAAATAGGAAGTTGCTCAGGCAACACGGTCTGCACAAAGAATGCCTTATATAGGAAGGCAGACTGGGAGGTGGGCCAGGAAGTGATAGAAGGGAAAGGAATATAAATCCACAGTAGATGAGGCAACACCCATAGGTGAACACAGAAGCCAGCAGCACATGTGAATAGAATCACAGGTCACGTAGAAGCACTGCATCAATGAAGTAAGAATTTCACTGGCAGGAAACCGCAGGCTAAACTGTGACAGTTCTGGTATCCATAGGTACTTGCAGTGTTTTTAAAGAGACAGAAGTCAGGCTCTACTGTATACACATGCTGGCAGGTTAACTTTCCAAGCAGATGGATCAAATATTTGAAGCTTATCATTGTGTTTCTAATTTCTTGTTGTCCATTCAGCAAGTTTTGTGTGGAGAGGTGAGACGATTGTTTTTCCTAATGAAGGGGTGTCACCCGCCTGGCTGTTTGGCAGAGGTGTATGAATGACAATATTTGCTGGACTGAATTAGATATCAATTCCACATATAAGACAGTTCGTAAATGTAAACTTTAACTGTATAATAGAACTCTTAAGCAGGTATCCAGATTTTATTTTGTTTGTATTTGCTAACACAATATAAGTTTTTCTTGGACCTGTATTTTGATAGATATTTAGACCTATTGACATTTAAATTAGAAAGATGATTTTTAAGATCTGATGGGTCCAAAGAGGAGGTCCCCAGGAAGGACAGTAGTGAGTTTTTGATTGAATGAGCGCCGGGCGTATGGTTGCCATTCCAGTTAATTTTTTATCCATATTTGAGAATAAACATAACTCATTTGTTTTGAGGGCTTTACCAATTCCTCCTTAGAGCTTCTCCAGGTGAATCATAGCAGAAAGCTGGACCAAGAATGCGTGTTCTGGAGTAGATTTCTCTAGTGTGGATTAATGAATTTGAGGAGGAAATAAATGTCTGTTTTCGGGACTGAACACTATGCTGCACACAATTCTTGTACTAACAGTAAATTTCCAGAAATGTCTAAATGGCAGTTATATAAACCAGTCGTTTTTATGGCCATTCTCTCTAGCTTCCTGCCAGGTTTGCCTTTTGAAACACAACTCTTTTGTAATGATCTCTTTTTGTGTCATTTTTACATTTGCTCAGTCTAATAGCCGTTTGTTTGCATAAAAGTCACATATACACCAGTCTTAATTAAAGTAGAGGAAAAGTAATTGCATGCATACGTCTAAAGCTTTTCTAATATTGTCAATGCCTGAGGCCAGAGCTCCTAAATACAGATGAATTGTGAGCCTTCACTGAGTGTATTGTTTAATTATCAGATGCCAAGTTAGAGTGGTGTATTAGCGGAAAGGATGAGTTTGATATTCTACCCTTAATTAGAAGATGATCAGATTTGCCCTCCCCTGGTGACCTATAGTTAAACTCTGAGGCCCAAAGGGACCATTTCTCATTGTTGCGTTAAGATGTGATATAGAGGCAGAGCATTTACCAATGCGCTGAAGCTCAGCTGTAACTGCATTGTTCTATGGCAGGTCATTTTCACTTTGATGCTAATCGCGTAAAGCTCAGATTGACACCACTGATTATTTATTTTTATTTTTTTAACCAAGCTTTTTGTTAATAAATGGCAGTGAAAATTAATACAGGAAGGTACATAGTCTCTTCGTGTGATATTAGTTTTCTGACTTTTCTATCGATACATATCCTGTGCTTACAAATTTGGCTAAAGAATAGTCATTATCTTTCCAGAAATATTTTGGCCTGACTGTGTTTGTCCCTCAATAGCAGTAAAGGTTCCAGGATTGCCTACTGATATAGGTAAACCCCCCCCCCCCACACACACACACACACACTCCAGAATGACATCTCCCAAGAGCTCTTTCCCTGCACAAGTATGCTGATATTAAAATAAGGTGCTGAAAATAAGTACCTTTATTCTGGTGTGTTATTTATTTATTTCAGGTACTTATATAGCACCATCAATTTACGCAGCGCTTTACATATATATATTATGCATTCACATCAGTCCCTAACCCTCAAGGGGTGTACAATCTAAGGTCCCTAACTTATATTCATACATACACATACTAGGGCCAATTTAGACAGGATCCAATTAACCTACCAGCATGTCTTTTGAAGTGTGGGAGGAATCCGGAGTACCCGGAGGAAACCCACGCAGGCACAGGGAGAACATGCAAACTCCAGGCAGGTGGTGCCGTGGCTGGGATTTGAACCAACGACCCTAGTACTGCCAGGCGGAAGTGCTAACCATTTAGCCACTGTGCTGCCCAGTGTTAGCTAGGTGAACCAAGCCTATTATTGTAACGCATGAATTTACTTATTGTTATTTTTACATAGTTGGTGGGGTTGAATAAAGACACCAGTCTATCTACTTCAACCTGTGTGGGTTTGTGTTCATGTTAAAAAAAAAAAATCATATCCCTGTATACTGTGTTCACTAAGAAGCCCATCCAAGAGTTTTTTTAAACTGTCAATATCCTGTCAATAAGCTACTTTCCATGGGGGCACCTGTGTGGGCTCTCTCCTGAGCCACTCTGCTTCCATTGACACAGCAGGCATCTCGGCCCCGCTCCCTCAGTATAGCACTTGATTGTCAGCAGTGGGAGCCAGTGGCTCCCGCTCCTGTAAATCTGCCAAGGGAGGAGGGAGAAAGCAGCAAGAGCTGCTGCTCTCATACACATCGCTGGATCAGATCGGGCTCAGGTAAGAATAAGGGGGGGCTGGGGGGGGATTTTGCAGTACAGAACATTTTTCACCTTAAGGCTTTAGAACCACTTTAAACCGGTTCCCCTCCAATGTCAATGAGTGGCTACGTGTCTTACACTCCCTGAGACTGAATAGTTTATTCTTTATGCTAGAATCAGCATTAAGATATTTGTATATTACTATCATATCTCCTCTCAAGTGTCTCTAATACAGGGAGAATACGTTTAATGTTTGGAGTCATTCCTTGTAACTGAGGTCCTCCCGTCCCCTTATTAACTTTGTTGCCCTTCTCTGGACTCCAGTTCCAGCACATCCTTCTTGAGGACTGGTGAACAGAACTAAACAGCATACTCCAGGTGTGGCCGAACCAGAGTTTTATAAAGTGACAAGATTATCGTTTTATCTCTGGAGTAAATACACTTTTTTATGCATGCAGATATTCTGCTAGCTTTGCTTGCTGCAGTTGGCATTGCATGCCGTTGCTGAGTCTGTCGTCTGCTAGGACCTCCAGATCTTTTTCTGTCCTGGATTCCCCCAGAGGTCTCCCCCCCCCCCCCCCCCCCAACGAGTAACTTACATTCATATTTTTAGCCCCCAAGTGCACTACTGTACATTTTTCAACATTAAACTTCATTACCCATGTATCTGCACACCCCTTAATTTTATTGACAGCTTCTTGCAAAGTTTCTGTATTCTGTTGTGAAGTTATTTCCCTACTTAGCTTTGTATCATCAGCAAACACTGAGATTGAGCTAATTATGCCAGCCTTTATATTATTCATGAATAATCCGAACTGGTCCCAGTACAGAGCCTTGTTGTACCCCACTTACCACTCCAGACCATTATGAGTACACGCTATTTATCACTACCCCTTGGACGCGTCCTTTTAACAACTTTTCTATCCATGTACAAACCCTATGGTCCATGCCTAGAGAACTCCGTTTGTAAACTAAGCATTTATGGCCAAATGCCGGCTACAGCACGGTTGTCCAGTTCTCGGAGGGCGTTTTATGACATCCTCCCAGAACGCACCCTGCTGCACGCCCCCAGCAGCGCACACCTGGTGGTCTCCGTGATCGCTGTGTCCTACGGACACAGCTGATCACGTGTTGAGGTAAAAGTCAAATCACAGCGGAGTACATACAGTTGCCGGTTATCGGCAGCAGTTTCCTCACACTGTCACAGCGTGAGGAAAGTACTGCTGATAACCGGCAGCAATCACAGAGCAGATTGGCACTTTTCATCAGGGCCCGGCAGTGCCTCCCAGCAGTGCCCCCCATCAATGCCCCCCATCAGTGCCAGCCATCAGTGCTACCCAGCAGTGCCGCCAGTCAATGCTGTCAGCGCCACCTATCAGTGCCTATCAGTGCAGCCTCATCAATGCACATCACTGAAGAAAAAAAATTACCTGTTTTGCAAAATTGTATAATAGAAACAAAGAAACCTTTTTTCAAATTTTTTTGCTCTTTTTTTGTTTATAGTGCAAAAAATAAAACACCCAGTGGCAATTAAATACCTCCAAAAGAAAGCTCTATTTGTGTGAAAAAAAATATAAAAATGTCATATGGGTACAGTGTTACATGAGTGCGCTATTGTCATTCAAAGTGCAACAGCTGAAAATTGGCCTAGGCACAAAAGGGGGTAAAAGTGCTCAGTAGGCAAGTGGTTAATGACCCCTTGAGTTTTTAATTTTTACATTATTTTTGTTATCCACTTTTTAATGACTGTCGATTCGTAGCCCATAATTCTCAACCATACACATTGGGGTTTCAGCGTAGGGTTTTTCTAACCATTTTGAGATGCCTTTTCATTCTGTATACTTTTTTTTAGCTGTATTTGGATTCAAAGGCCTCATGTGCATGGCCGTAGAAGAACACATTTCAAAGTGGTTTTCTCTTTATGGATCTGAATGCAGTTATATTGTTTTCAGTGGAGACATGCACACAGGTGCGCAAACATGCACAGCATTCAGATTCACAACTTGAGAAAGTTGCATCCGAGGACATGTGTTTCACGCACTTTAGCAAGTAGACACATGTTTATGTATATAAAGTGGATAGCAGGACGCATCAGTGGACAATGCTGTGGAAGTATGGCAGCCAATGATGGATGATGTATAGGAAAACCGATACTGAGCAGCACTTCTAAAGAGTGGAAGCAAACTCTGCAGAAGATGAAACAGGAAGCGCTTCTAAGTGCAGTATTCCAAGGTCAACTTTTGAGTGCAGTAAGGGACTTTTATTAAAAGTTGACCTTGGAATATTGCACTTAGAAGCGCCTTCCTGTTTCATCAGTTTATGTATATATACTGACATGCAAAACATGCATTTTGGTATTGGAAAAAAAAATCTGGACGATATAGAACTACAATTTTAAGCATTAAAAAAACGTATCTAAAGGCAAGCATTTTACTGATCATTTTACGCAAGAGCTGTTGTTTCAAAAACCTTTGCATTTATGATCAATAAAACTTCTAGCCATGTACTTGTAGCCATAATAATTTGATGCTGGTACACTTTTTTTTCCCTAGTAATTCCATATTACACCATTTGATATATTTTTTTTAATGTTTTCTGTCAACAAGATAACATTTTTATGTTTATTTTTTTTCTAGTGAAAATACCCAAGCAACAAGGCTTGATCCCAGTAGCAGCACGAACTGTTATTACGCACCTGGTGAATCATTTAGGACATTATCCCATGAGTGGAGACCCCTCAATGCTTACTAGTCAGATCTGTGAGAATCAAGACAATCCTTACAGTGACAGTTCCGACCTCTCCCCACAGCTCTTCCACAGCCCCAACCTCCAATTCTTTTCTTTGAACAGCACTACGCTGGTGTCCTGCTTGCAAATTCCAGCAGAAGAGAAGCTACCTCCTGGTGAGGACCTGTCTTCTGCCAGCTCAACAGTGCGTGTTATCATGAGGGACCTTTCAGGTAAATACAGTTGGGAATCTTCCATCCTTTATGGACCTGCACTAGAATGTTCTGGACAAAAGTCTCAGTGGTCTTCCCTTCTACCTACATTTCCTGCATCTTCTGTGAACCTTGAAGAAGAACATCCAACCAGCCAAAGGGAAGTTGAGGAGTTTTCCCCATTCCAGGCAAGAAGGAGAGGCAGGGAATCTCTGCCCTTATGGGACAGCTTATCAGATGAGGAGGATGCCCTTGACTGCCTTTTGCAGTACCTGGGAGCAACGGGCCCTGAGTGCCTTCAAAGAGCTGGAGTCCCTCTGAATGTTCCTTCACCTCCACCTGCCTGCTTCTCTGAGAAACTGGAGAATGAGGTCAGTAATGCCATTTTAAAGCAGAGTGCAGAGGAGAAGGAGTTTGTGGAGAAGCACTGCAGCAATCTGCACATGAGAGCAATGCCACAGGAGGAACCAGCCAACCAAAAACCTGAGTCAGCCTTCTACTACTCACGACTGTTGCTCAGTATCCTCGGCATGAACTCCTGGGAGAAGAGGTAAAGCTTGCCCTGGTTTTTTGATTTTGTGTTGCTATTTGTGATAATAGAGCATGTGAATGGTT
This sequence comes from Staurois parvus, assembly GCF_062004578.1. Taxonomy (NCBI): domain Eukaryota; kingdom Metazoa; phylum Chordata; class Amphibia; order Anura; family Ranidae; genus Staurois; species Staurois parvus. Next base: position 2,465,018 of record NW_028318033.1, on the reverse strand, counting down.
TTTGTTTTTTAAAGGCCTTCATCTTCCTCAACTGCAATTACATTTTGGAGGGTTTTTTGTCTTGCCTTAAAGTGGTACTCAACAGAGAAGTGTTGATTGCCATAATTCATTCACATAAATCATACATCATGCCACTGTATTTAGTTTTTAAGTACCTTATTCCTGTAGTGCTGTTGTATGGCAACATGATCTTTCCCTGTTCTTTGGCATTTCCAGAAACAGATCCTTGACAGGTTCTTCTGTTATGTTGCTGATGTATGCTGTCTATAGTGTGAGCCTGTGTGTGGCCAGCCCTGATTGATGCTGTGCCAGTCACAAGACTAAAAAAAAAAAGTTTCAGAAGTGCAATTTAAATTAATTAAACCTGTTTTACAGCTTCTGATAAATCTTTATTGAACATCAAATGTGAATTTTTTTGTGCATTAATATGGTGTAGGTGGAGTGAAAGATGATTTCATTTTGTTCAGATGGCAGCTGCATCCAGGGTTCTTTTTTTTAACTTTGCAGGTATTAACAATTACATTTTATATATTTAAAGTGGTTCTAAAAGCTGAAAATTTTTGTTTTTTGCTTGAAGGTAAGAAACCTTCAGTGTGCAGCTCCCCCTCAGCTCCCCTTAATGCTTTCCTGATCAAGCGATGTGTACAAGAGTAGCGTCTCTCCTGGATCTCTCCCTCCTCATTTGCTGAAACACAGCCAGTGAGGAGGGAGAAGAGGGTGGAGCCAAGCTGCACTGTTAGTCTTGTGTTCATGCAGAGGCAGCTTGAGAGCGAGCACAAACGAATGCCCACAGGGCACTCAGCAGGAGAAGGAGCCAGGAACGTCGGCAGGGGACCAGAACACAGGAAGATCTTGGCTGCCCTGTGCAAACCATTGCACAGAGCAGGTAAGTATGACATGTTTGTTATTTTAAAAAAATAAAATTGAGCCTTTTTGGTTTCACTTTAATAAAGATGTATATTAAAACTAGGTTTTCGTAAGTTTCTTAGTGAATGTAATTATTCAGCATACTATGTCCCAACCCCCTAGTGTTGAGTAATAGTAGGACATGGAGATGGAAGGAGGGAGGTGTCATTTACCACTGTGCATACGTCCATATGTGTGACTCTATAGTCACGTGGACTGCACAGATAAGAAAAAGGAGGAAATAAAGAGCTTAGACAGGAACTGAAATTGAGCATACTTAGTAGAGAACACCAACAGGTCTACACAATCTCTGGCTCCAATGGGGACACAGAGAGAATGGGAGGGACTCTGAAAAATGGTCATTACATGCTGTATAACAGAATGTGCATACTCACAAAGCCACTAAAACATTTTTTTGTGCAAAGTCTTGGTTTAATGACACTTTAAGAAGAATTTGTACTGAAAACCAAGTAAGCAAAGAAAACCTGCAATTTAGTAGTAAGTCACAAAGTGTATATTCTTACTTTTTCAATGTTTCCGCACCTGCCTGATCTGCATATAGAGCTTCCTAAAAAGACCTTGTATTTGTGGGTATTGGGGGAAGGAAGGGTGTAAGGTCTTGTTTCAATGGGCAAATACAATTTGCTTTAGCTGAGGCGCTTCTGGGAACATACAGGATTTGACAGTTGCAGTTTACATGTTTTCAAACTACCTAAAGCTGCTTTTGCATTCCCATTGACTTGTATGGGGGAGAGAAGCAGTTTTAACATGGGGAAATGTCCATCAAACCTCGCTCTAAAACTCCTTCCTGCCTGATGCAGTTCAGAGTTCAGTTACTGAGCTTCCAATTGCCAGGCCAAAGCATTATCATATTAGAAAAAAGAAGCATGGTTAGTCTTGTGTAAATGTGGATTTTTAGAAACTTGACATTTGCATATGGATTTTGGTGACTTTCTGTGGTCAGTCTGGCATTGGGACACTTGAAAGGTAAAAACAAGGCAGGTTATGGTAAAATCTTACCAACATCTCCAACATGAACACACAGGACCAGTTTCATCTTTTAGATGGAATCAGTCAGCACAGCTGTTTGAAAAGATTTTAGCTACTGCGATTGGGAAGGAGGACAATTGTCACCTCGAGTACTTATATTAAATGTCTGTAGAAAATTGATCATGAATGTGTTGAATTCCTGGTATTAAGTGCTGATGTGTAATTGCATTTTTCAGGAGAAATTTTCACCTTCTTAAGAAAAATGAAAAATTACTGAGGGAGCTGAGAAACCTGGATTCCAGGCAATGGTAAGAGCTGTGCAGTCAGCTGATATTCGTCTGAGTTTGTAGCGGTTTTATGTTACAGGTCGGAAGTAAAGCTGACCATACATGTATGGAAATGCAGCTGGTTCAGCAGGCATCGGCCAAATTTCGATCCATGTATGGGCACCCTGGTTGTACAAAAGTTGATCTATCTCTCCTCCCACCTGCTGCTTGGCCAAATGTCTGCCTGGGGGCTCTGGAGAAGGAGTTAGATAAGTGGTACAGGATTACAAAAATGAGCAATACAGTACGTTCGTTATATCCTTGCTCGTTTCACTCCAAAAGCGTTTGGAGGTGTTCTTCTTTAACTAGTTTAACTTTAAGACATTGGATGTGCTAACACGCCCAGAAAAGCACTATAGCATATCCAGCCCTGCCTGGATACCCTCTTACTCTCCAGCAATTCTCGCCATTCATTAGTCAGAGCTGAAGTTGCTGTGTACATAAAGGAGAACTGGCAGCAGCTGCTGCTGTTAGAAAAAGCTGTCAGTAAAAGCAAAGTAAAAAAAAGTTCTTGTGGTTTTTTTTTCAATGAAATGATCCTCCCTTCGGTTATTCTAATTAGCACCTTATTCTCCTTCTCCATGCAACTATTTATTTTCCTTCTGTTTTGTCTTAACACATTTTGACATACAGTTGTGTTCAAAATAATAGCAGTCAGACATCACTAACCTGATCAATCACTGTTTTTGGTAGAAATGATATTTCTACATGGCAAATAATGTACTAGCAGGTGTAGTAGAGCAATAGAAATCCAACACACCCAACAGTCATGACATGCATGCTGCTGATTCTGTGTAATTGAATCACTAATTGAAAGGGACATGTTCAAAATAATAGCAGTGTGGAGTTCTATTAGTGAGGTCATTCATTCTTTGAAAAACAGGTGGCAATTATTGCCCTTATTTAAGGAAGGAAGGCAGCAAATGTTGTACATGCTGGTTACAGTGCATTTCTCTCTGAAATTCTGAGGAAAATGGGTCGTTCCAGACATTGTTCAGAAGAACAGCGTACCTTGATTAAAAAGTTGATTGGAGAGGGGAAAACATATAAAGAAGTGCAGAAAATGATAGGCTGCTCAGCTAAAATGATCGCAAATGCTTTAAAATGGCAACCAAAACCTGAAAGACATGGAAGAAAGTGAAAAACTACCATTCAAATGGATAGAAGAATAGCCAAAATCGCAAGGACTCAGCCAACAATCAGCTCCAGGAAGATCAAAGAAGGTGTAAAGTTCCCTGTGAGTACTGTTACAATTAGAAGACGCCTATGTGAAGCCAAGCTATCTGCAAGAAGCCCCCGCAAAGTCCCACTGTTGAAAAAAAGACATGTGCTGAAGAGGTTACAATTTGCCAAAGAGCACATTGACTGGCCTAAAGAGAAATGGCGCAACATTTTGTGGACTGATGAAAGTAAGATTGTTCTTTTTGGGTCTAGTGGCCGGAGACAGTTTGTCAGACGACCCCCAAACACTGAATTCAAGCCACAGTACACTGTGAAGACAGTGAAGCATGGTTGCGCAAGCATCATGATATGGGGATGTTTCTCATACTACGGTGTTGGGCCTATTTATCGCATACCAGGGATCATGGATCAGTTTGAATACATGAGGAGGTCATGCTGCCTTATGCTGAAGAGGAAATGCCCTTGAAATGGGTGTTCCAACAAGACAACGACCCCAAACACACCAGTAAACGGGCAACATCTTGGTTCCAGACCCGGATCTTAATCCAATAGAAAACTTGTGGGGTGCCATCAAAAATGCAGTTTCTGAGGCAAAACCAAGAAATAGAGAAGAAATGTGGAATGTAGTCCAATCATCCTGGTCTGGAATACCTGTTCACAGGTGCCAGAAGTTGGGTGACTCCATGCAACACAGATGTACAGCAGTTCTCAGAAACAGTGCTTATACAACTAAATATTCATTAAGTGATTCAAAGGAAAGCAAAATCTTCAAACATTTTTCAGTTTATATAGTGAATGTTTGAGTTTGTAAAGAAGAATACAAACACTGCTATTTTTTTGAACAGTCTAATATTCACTTTTCTTCAATTTTTTAGAGGAACAACACAAATTTGATCTATCATGTTTTGATTTGGAATAGAATGTGTAATGTTCCCATTGCATTTGTGTGTATGGAAATAAAAGCTATTAGAAGGATTTTGAGCTTTATTCACTTTTTTTTAACACACTGCTATTATTTTGAACACAACTGTATGTATGAATGTGAGTTAGGGACCTTAGATTGTATGCCCCTTGAGGGTTAGGGACTGATGTGAATGTACAATATATAGATGTGTAAAGTGCTGCGTAAATTGACTGCGCTATATAAGTACCTGAAATAAATAAAATTACAGAATAATATATATTCTTTTATCTGCAGTAACACTATTTTGTTATATTTTTAAACAAACAATATGTCAACAAAGAAAACATTTTGTTTAGATTTGTTTGTTTTATTGTCTAAGGATTGGGAAACAATCGTTTTTGCAAGACAATTACAGAAAGAAAGCCTTGTTTGTCCTTAACCACTTCAAAACCAGACTCATTCTGACATTTCTCATATACATGTAAAAATCTGATTTTTTTTTACTTGGAACTCCCAAACATTATATTTTTTTAAGCAGAGGCCTTGGAGAATAACATAGCGGTTGTTACAATTTTTTACGCCACACGATATTTGCATAGCCATTTTTGAAATGCTAATTTTCTGAAAAAATACACGTTAAAGGGTAACTCCACTTTCTGCGGCAAAAAAAAAAATAGCAAATAAAAAAAGTCATATTGTAATTAAATGTTATTAAAAATTACCTTTCCTTTTCAATCTGCAGCACTGTACTCCTCTGTAAAATGCAATGCAATATGGCTACCCGTTGGTGTTCTGTACACAAAAAGATAATTTCCTACTTGCGTAATTGGCCTACTGATTTTCCCAGAAGTCTGCACTAAGATACAAGTCAGATTTCAAGCATCCCCTGCACCAAAAGTGTCATTTTTGGTGAGATAATCCTAATGGAAAATCACATCTAAAGGGATGCATACCCTGCCATTTCCTGATTAGAGCCCTGCAGGTGCAGCAGCTGACTGATAATTATGAAACAACTCCCATTGGATTCACTTTCCACATGGACAAAGACAAACAAATGGCTCTTTCTTCAAAATAACAAAAGGTAGGACTCTGCAACAAAGTTTGTTAAAATCCTTGAGTGGAATGTGTATTTCTCAACAAAAGTGGAGTTACTCTTTAACAAATACAATATAATACATAATATTTTGGTAAAATATAAAAAATGTTACGCTGAGTAAATAGATACCTAACACGTCACGCCTAAAATTGTGACCCTCCCTGCAGTTTTGCATGCAGCTTCTGATGGTGACTACCTTCCAAGAGGATCTGTATGTCCAGTTCCATAGGAGAGATCTACAGAAGGATATACTGTCCAAATGAAACTGGTCTCCCGCTTCTCTAGACAATCAGATTCGACTGGTCCAGTCGACAAGGGCCTCCCTCCTGTGGTGGCCAAGGTTCCTTGTCCCTGGAGGAAGCTTGACTGCCAATCAGTGTCCAGGAGCTTCAAGCAATCAGTTTGCCCCCGGAACATTGGATGGATGTCCTCAGTGGTCTCCTGATCAGGATCTAATCGGACAATGCCACCAAATCATCAAGGTGGTACAAGAAATGCAGCAGCAGTGCTGGAGGCATCTCATATTCTGTGATGGGTGGAAAGGTTTGTTCCAGCTCTGTCGACCGTACACATTCCAGACATCAAAAACTGGCAGGCAGATTACTTTGGCCCACAGGTGCTGGATCAGGGGAAATAGTCCCTGCATCCGGAGGAGTTCCAAAAGCTCTGTCTTCGCTGAGGGATGCTGGACATCCATCTTCTGATGTCCCGCTTCAACCAGAACGTGGTTCATGGTGAGAACAAAGGATCCTCTGGCAAATTCAACAGATGCGCTGGTGGTGCCGTGGGATCAGTACCATCTCATTTATGCTTTTCCTCAGCTCAAGCTTATTTATTAAGAGAAGACTATTTTTCAGGCATATGCCATTAAGAGCTGGAAGCCTCCCTTCCTCATTATGGCACTCTCCACCAGAGCAGTTAGTGCCTCCTGGGTGTTCTGGCATAAGGTGTCTGTTTCTCAGGTTTGCAAGTCTGTGACCTGATGTTTTGTGTACATATTTACTAAATTTTATAAGGTTGATTGTGTTGGCATCCTCAGATGCTAGTTTTTGCCTCAACATTTTGCAGGCTGCTGTTTAAGGTTCTCGAGTGCCCCTTGGGGGTGATCCAGAGTATTGGCCTGTTTTTTCCTCTAGTTGGTTTGCCCACCCATTGTTGTGGAACTGCTTTTGGACGTCCCTGTTTGGTCAAGAATAAAGAAGAGACGCTGCGTCCATCAATGAATGTAAAAGAAACTGGATTTTTTGTCACTCACTGTAAAATCCCTTTCTCGAAGTTCATTGAAGGACGCAGCACCCACCGCTCTATGGAGTTTTTCTTTTGACAAGTCTTGTGACTAACTGGCTTGCCCATAGCAGAGAGGGGGTTTTATACCTAGGGAGGACTACCCATAGGAGGCACCAAGTTTTTTGCTGTCTAGTGTCCTGCTGTAAGTGGCATTATAAAACCCTGTTTGGTCAAGAATGAGGAAGAGAGGCTGTGTCCATCAATGAACCTAATGGAAGGCATTTTACGATGATAACAAAAATTCAATTTTTCTTTAAGAGGAGGTCATAGTAACTTGGCGAGTGCAGTAGAGAGTGCAGGTAGGTAGCTGGTCTTTTTTTTTTCCTTGGGGGCCCCCTCAGGATACCAACGGTCACACCTGGACACAGCTACGAGATCTCGGAAAGTGAATGCACTCAAGTCACCTCAGTTGCGATTGCAAACACTTCAGCTTTTTTGGCATAACATCAGGATTTTTATACTGTAGCCTTTGGGCAGACACACCTTCAGACCATCCAATCAAATACATGTACATTATTTTTACCTTAACTCAACAATTATTTGTATGAAGTTTGCATTTACACTCTTCTGTCTTATCTTTCACACCATATCTGGTCTAACGCCCAGACCATGGCTATAATCTGACCCAACGCCCAAGCTGTGGTTACAACTTTTCAGAAATGAATGTAAAGGCTATCTGCTTTTTGTAAAGTTTGCAAAAACACTTATTTCTACATGAAGCTGGCATGGACAGTTTTGTTAGTGTGTACAAAGTTCATTTATATATGTATGTTAAACAAGCATCTTGTATCCGTGTATACAAAATGGATTCGGTTATATTCCATTAATCCTTTCAGAGAGTGCCCTTTAAATAATCCTGTTACTGGAAAACAGACAGAAATGATACATGAACAGTGCCCTCACAGCTTCATAAACTTTTTGAGATGTCAGATGGCGCTGTGTATTTACAGACATCACAGTAGCATGTGTTAACACCTTGTTTTTTATTTTCACATTATTGGTCAGTTGGTAAATTGACACAGCTGGCAAAACTGAGTTAAAATCGTGTTGTCAGCTGCTTAAAAACTTTAGGTGATGTTGTAGTCTGTTTGCTCAGAATAATTATATTATGTATAGAGAATATGAGATTTAACTAATATTTTTTCTTCTTTCTACTGTCAGCCGTGAGACACACAAAATAGCAGTTTTCTATATTGCTGATGGCCAAGAAGACAAACAATCTATACTCTCGAACACTGGGGGCAGCCAGGAGTACGAAGACTTTGTTGCAGGACTTGGATGGGAGGTAATAATCCTGCACCAAAAATATTTGCTTAATTTTTTATTGGTTGATGGCAATTTGATTTTTGTTTTTTTTTTGGCCATTATGAGGTCTAACTCTTCTTGCTGCTTATTTTACTAATTTTATATTTTGAATATCAATATAGAAAAATAAGGATCTACCCATTGGTGACTAGAAGCAGGATAAAAAACTATGGTAGGGGCTTTTGGCACCAAAAGTTCAGGAGATGTAAAAAGAGACCGCCTCACTTTTTATATTGCTTGGAAATGTTGGAATATTCGTTTTGGAATAACTAGCCCTTTAAAAACTGTCTATGTAGTCTCTCCAAATCAATTGGGATTTTTGACTTATGTATCTTAAAGCGGAGCTCCACCGAAAAGGGGAAGTTCCACTTTACGGGCTCATCCCCCGCTCCACCTTAAGGATTGGCACCTTTGGGGAGCACAAGCTGTCACAGCTGGGTGCCCACACTTGGTATGCCAGGGAGAGAGGACGTCCGGTGAAACTGGCTGCGGTGAGTACACTACTGGATCGAGGGACAAGTAGGTGTCTATTTTTTTTAAAGGTCAGCAGCTACAGTTTTTGTAGCTGCTGACTTTATTTTTTTTAGATTTTGACTGGAGCTCTGATTTATCTTGTGATAGCATGATGTACCTTGTCTACCTGCAATATACTAGAGAAAGTGGATACCTGAGAGCACAACTCCAGTCAGAACATTTTGCCCTAGTTTTGAAATGATGGAAAGTGTTGGGGGTAGGTTTTAAGTGATATCTCTGCCCCCCCTCCCATGATCAATAGAGGAGATATATTTTGTCTTTTTCTGTGTGTTACCTTGACAGGAGATAAGGTGAATTTCCCCTTCCACAAAGAGTGAGGCAGATAGAGGAATCCTCCCCGCTGTGCTATTGTATTTTGACAGCGGCGACTCCTTGGCTGTCGGAACATGCTGATCAGTGCTGTATCCTAGCAAAATTTTTCTAACAAGCCCATTCGTGAGATGAACGGGGACAGCAATAGATGAATCATAATTCGGATGGTCCCTGCTGAACCAGCTGAATTTCTGTCTATGGCCAGCTTTAGTCTAGGATCCTGGTGCCCAACTGGCTACCCAGACACTAATCTGTATTTCCATATAGCCCTGCTTTCTAGTAGTTTCATGCAATGTGTCTCCAGCCTACGTCTGTCTCATAAAACATGTCCAACTCCTATAGTATGTTCTCTGAACATTTCCTGTATCATATCTGCCATCTCTGACTATCTCTTATGTTATCTTTTGTATTATGTCCACTGTCTGACCATTTCTTGTATTATGTTCACATTCTTTGTCCATCTCTTGTATCATGCCCGTATACGGCCCGGCGGACCTTTTAATCCGGCCCGCGGAGCTAGGCTCCCGCTAGGCTCCTCTCACAGTCCGCCCTGAAGACCGGTGTAGCATGAAAATCTGTCTCCTATGAGGATCTGTCCCCCTCGACGTATCTGCACATGTGCCGGAGATCGCCGATCGGCTGCTAATGCCTGAAACTGGCACATGCGCAGATACGTCGAGGGGGACAGATCCTCATAGGAGACAGATTTTTGTGCTACAACGGAACGGCGCGGGAACACGGCGAGAGGAACGCGCGGAGCAAAGGTAAGTGAATTGACACAGGGGGGACTTGGGGACTTAATATGGGGGATGAATTAATATGGGGAATGAATTACTATAGGGGGGATGAATTACTATAGGGGGGATGAGTTACTATAGGGGGAATGAATTACTATATGGGGGATGAATTACTATGGGGGATGAATTACTATGGGGGATGAATTACTATATGGGGGATGAATTACTATGGGGGATGAATTACTATATGGGGGATGAATTACTATATGGGGGATGAATTACTATATGGGGGATGAATTACTATATGGGGGATGAATTACTATATGGGGGATGAATTACTATATGGGGGATGAATTACTATGGGGGATGAATTACTATATGGGGGATGAATTACTATAGGGGGGATGAATTACTATGGGGGATGAATTACTATATGGGGGATGAATTACTATATGGGGGATGAATTACTATAGGGGGGATGAATTACTATATGGGGGATGAATTACTATATGGGGGATGAATTACTATAGGGGGGATGAATTACTATGGGGGATGAATTACTATATGGGGGATGAATTACTATGGGGGATGAATTACTATATGGGGGATGAATTACTATATGGGGGATGAATTACTATATGGGGGATGAATTACTACATGGGGGATTAATTACTGTGGGGGAATATTACTATACTTACTATGGATGACACATACACATCATTCATCTACTCTTGGTCCGGCCCCCGGGTCCAATATATGAACCCATTGCGGCCCTCAAGTCAAAAAGTTTGCCCACCCCTGGTCTATGGGGTGCAGAACAGGCATCATACTTACCTGACTCCTCGCTTCAGCCAGCTCCAGCACCCTGCTAACTTTCTGAAGCTCCATTCTGTGGCCAGGTCCTCATCATGTGAAATTCAGGGCTATTAACCCTGTATTATACATGGTGGGGGCAAGCATGCAACCACAGCCTGAAGTGCTTCAGAGGCTGTGGAGAGCTGGTTGCAGCAGTCAAGGGAGCCTGCTGGAGCCAGGAGTACGGCAAGGGTTTCTCCTCATCTGTGCAATCCTAGGCTAAATGAGCATCTAACCCTTTGGGGAGGGGGTGTCACTGTTTTTACCTTTATGCATTTTCTGCATTAAGGTAAAAACTTTCTATTGCCAGCTCCCCCAAATACTTACAAGACCTGAGCCTGATCTTGATCCAGTGCTGTGCTTGAGAGCAGCAGCACTGCTCTCTCTCTCCCTCTTCACTGGGATGAGTGAGAGCAGGGGGAGCTATTGGCTCCTGGTGCTGTCAATCAAACCCAGTGACCAGGGGGTGGGCTTTGCCGCACTGTGTGTCTCAAGGGACAAACGGAGCACAGCACAGGATTGAGCCTGCATGTATGACACCAAGTGGCTTTCTATTGTGGCACATGGAGAAGAGGAAGACCCCCAAAGGGCCAGTGGGGGACCCAAGAAGAGGAGAATCAGGACAACTCTGTGCAAAACCATTGCACAGAACAGGTAAGCATGACATGTTTATTATTTTAAAAAAAACTTTACAATCACTTTAAGGAAAAGAAAGACCTTGAATGCAACTTGTTTTGTGTCTTATTTATGTCAGCTATATGGGCCTGTCAGTTTATATTTGTATTGCAGCTCTTTATAGCTGTTGCCACATATAATCCCTACTGGGGTTATATATATTTATAAAGTGCATCTTTTCTGCAGGTGAATTTGGCGAACCACTGTGGCTTCTTAGGAGGACTTCAGAGGAACAAAAGCACTGGTCTGAGCACACCATATTATGCAACCTCTATTGTGGAAGTTATGTTTCATGTCTCTACCAGGATGCTTTCTGATTCTGATGACTGCCTAACAAAAAAGGTGAGGAGCTTGCTGCGCTTGTTTGTGTCTGAGGCCTAGTAATGGAACAGTCAGTGAAGTTTATTTTTCCCCTATTCTGTACTACACAAAACAGTTGATATAACAAGTCATTGAAATGAGCTTAGTAAACGCAAACTGCACAAATTGTATTTATTCCTGTGTCTTACAATGATGCATATGAGAATGAAATCATTATAGAGGGAGCCAGGCAACATCTGCAGACATGATCCAACCACCAAGTCAACTTATGCCAGCTTCTATGACCTTTTACCCAAAATTTTACATCATGCATCTGTTAGGCTACATATACACTATACAAAATGCGGTGTAAACGTGGTATCACGTTTGCACGTATTTTTTCTGCGTTTTGCATTTCTCCACAGCTGCCGGTCAAAACGTTCCTATCCTGAACGTGATTCTTCTGCGTTCAGGAAATGTAGGTTTAACTGCAGCTAAACGCTGCTAAAAGCCTTTGTGTACATGGACACATAGGCTTTTATGGAGTCGAGTTTAGGAGTCTTAGCAAATAACTCACGTTTAGGAGCTGCCAGTGTACATGAAACCTTAGTGTTTTAGCAAGAGCTGGTTTAGAAGAAATGGCAATAAAACAAAGCTTTTCAACCTGTCCAACCTCTTCTACTAATGAGGCTGCAATGTTGTGTCTGCTGGTGACCTCTAGACATTACCTCTACTTACCTTATGTCTACAGGCATCTTTAGTTACTCTGGGGTAATGGAGAGCTCCTAAATATATGTGCTACTTTGAGTTGAGCTTTACTACTGTTCAGCCCTAAAATGTCTCCTTTACTAGACAATATTTTTGTCTACCGCCACACATGTAAAGCTATCATAGTGTAGGAGCAAGTGATGATACCACCAAAAGATATCACATTTTATATGGGCAGAATGTCTCCCATGTTTCCCTTTGCTAGATCTTTTATACTAAATTTCAGATTGTTCAGTAATATCCATATTGGTCAGCTTGGTATGCCTGACGTATGTATATAGATTTACATCCTGTTTTTCTGCATATGAATACATTATCACAATTTCTATACACTTGTGTGTTCCTTTCGCTGTACACTTAGTATGAAGCATATTCTGTGTGTTTAATGTGGTAATTGCTAGTAAGTGACATATCGGCCAAGAGATACATCAGTGAGATATGTTACTAACAAGGATAAAATGAATGAACCTATCTACCTCCATAAGTATTTGTTTTTGATGAGTGTAATAAATTCCACTTCAGTGCTAACAAGTCAGAAACTATGATCTGTGCCCTTGTTAGGGCTGCACACACTGAGCCATATTCTACCCCCCACCCCGAGCTCTATCACTCATGCATCTTCCAAAGTGTTAATCCAGTCAGTGGGAGCAATAATGAGAGCAGGTTGGAGAGCAGGGGATGCAGGAAGAGGGAGCTGCTTGACCTCAGCATGAAGTTTAATGCCTTTAATTAAATTACAACATTCGAGTGTGGGGATCTGGCCATGCCTCAAGCTCTTCTGGTGTGTTATGGATCCTCCTGTGTCTTCTGAATACAAATCCTTTTCATCATCATTAGAGTAAAGAGAAATATGAAAGAAACAAAAACCCATCTGTTAGATCTTTTTTTTTTATCTATGAAGTAGGCCTTTAGTGCTGTTGTGTCATTATATGGCTTTTTGTATGAAATGAAAAACAGTATATTATACAAAAAGTAAATGTGCTTGAGTTTAAAGAGGGGCTCTGGTCAAATACAAAAGGCATTGATATAATTGCATCCCCACAGTTTAGTAAGTCACAAATAAATGGTTTTCTAAATTAAATTTAAAATGGACCAGTACTCAAAAATTGAAGATTTGCTGTCTTTTAGGGAATATAAAGAAAGATTAATTTAACATTTCACATAAAAATCAGCTTTTTGACCACCTTCTTCCTAAGGAATAGCAGTGCTCATCCTAACATGTGGCTGTGCATAGGGTCTGATGTTTTGCAGTTTAATTGCTGTATGTTTGCAAATTCTGTCATTTATGGATCGAAATTCAGCAGTTTCAGCAGGGATCAGACGGATTTAGACCCATGCATGTATGGGCAGGCTGGTTGTACAGAAGTTGATCTATTGATCATCTTCTGTACAACTGCCCTGATAGATTTTTTATCCTCGATCTGCTTTAATCTGCGGCACAGGATCAGCAAAGCTGGCAGACCAGAACAGGAGAATCTAACATTGTCACACGTGGATCACAGCATTAGAGCAATCTAGCAGGGGGTGAGCGGGGACCAGAGAGAGTGAGAGGAGGATCAGCAAACCAGAGGATCAGCAGAGCTAGGGGTTACTACTGAGCGGGGGATCAGCAAAGCTGGGGAAACTACTGAGTGGGGCATCAGCAGAGCTGGGAGTACTACTAAGCAGGGGAGCTGCTGAACAAAGGTACTAGTACTAATAAGCTGGGGATCTGCTAAACAAGGGTACCAGTGAGCTGTGGATCTGCTGAACAAAGGTACTAATAAGCTGGGGATCTGCTGAACGAGGGTATTAATAAGCTGGGGATCTGCTGAACAAGGGTACCAATGAGCTAGGGATCTGCTGAACAGGGGTACCAATGAGCTGGGGATCTGCTGAACAGGGGTACCAATGAGCTGGAGATCTGCTGAGTGGTGGTTCTATTAGCCCCCTCTAAAACAGAAAATCAACAAACACAAGACATTTGCCAAGCTTCATTAAAGCACCAAAAAAGCATCGCAGAAGCCTCAAAAACACATCAAAATAGCATGCTGTAGCAGAATCCACTTTAATGTGTATTAAAGTCGAAGCAAATGTAAATGAGCCCTTAGTGTTTCTATCCACTGTTAAAATACAATGTTTTTCGTAATGCATGTATTAAAAATGAATAGCTGGCATCAAGCGGATAAAAAAGACATTTACAAAATGACTAGTCTTTTATTAACTTCTGCCTGGGCAAATGAATTAAAAATGCAGTACCATGTGTTTGTTTGGTTATTGTATTTACTGCAAAATTAAGTGAACATAAATTTCATGTAAGTAAATTTTCTATTTACAATGTGTCATTTGAATTATTCCCATAGCCTTTCTGTCAGGGTCCACTTTGCTTGTGACAGTCTCTAGGGAGAAAACATCCATGAACAACAGTGCTGGCAGCCAGTTCCATCTTAAATTAGAGTTATTGGATGACAATTGCATTCAGTCTTGCCTCCAGGTTCCATTTCACATTTCTCTTAGGTTCAGTTAGTATAAGGTCTGACAGCACAAGACGTATCACAGGAACCCAAATGAGAAGATGATGCTGCACAGCAGGACAGAGTATTGGAGATAAAGTCATTCACAGGAACATTTCAAGAGAAAGAAATCTGATTGAAATTGTGTTAACATTGGCATGTAGCGATAAATGGAAATAGAATCAGTCAGTCATCTTAATTATACATTGTAATGGTACTTTGTTCTACAATGAGGTTACTATTTGTGAAGAAAATAAAGTTTAATTCATTTTTGATTGAATGTTACCATATTGAAGTGCCTATATAATAACTTAACCTTTAGTTTCAGCATTTTCTACATTTTCTGAGTTTATGCTGAACAAAATAGCTCACCTGTATAAGGTTTAAAGCACATGGTAACAATATCAATGGCTTTCTCTTATTTCTTCCTTTTTGACCTGTTAAATATACAACTGAATGTGTTTTTGTTATGTCTGTTCATTACCTGCAAAGAAAAATCCTTTTGACCCAGCTAGAAATTCAGTAAGCTCCTAACATGCTATGGTGATCTGACAACACAGTGCCCTTACTGAGCTGATATTCTCACCAGCCTTGCCCAGGTTATACCAGTGCACTACAGAACACATCTTTATGTTATGGATGTGAGGGAAAAGATGCATTCTGTAGTCCAAACACAATTCCTTTCCTAGGGTGACAAAGACAAAGGGATGCAAAAAGGCAGACTTTCTACCACATTAAAAAAGAAAAAAAAATTATGAATCTATGTACTATAATTGTCATATGTGTTTTCTGTTGCTTTATTCAATATTACAAATCACTTATTTTAAATGTTTAAGCAAGTCGTAGTGTATATTTTCAGAACCTTGTATACGTAAGATATCCATTTCAGTGTATATAATTGATTTACCCAGTGAAATGATCCTTCAGCCAGCCACACTTTAGACAAATGGCTGTTAACCTAAGCTTTGTAGAAGATGTGGTGTAGTGTCTCCACTTCAATGTTGGAATGGAAAATTGTTCTCATGGTGGTCTCTCTTTTTAGAAAAATAATCAGTGGAATTCATAAAAAATATCAGACACTTTTAAGAATTCTATTGGACAACTGTGTGACAAATGGTGGTGTTTGCAAGTTTGTTTATATGACAGAAACATGTACATGGACTTGTCACTACTCTAACAGGACTGTTGCAATCATCGCCATTTTACACTGAAAAACTGTCAGGGATGTGCCGCTCATGAGGCCAAAAGTGGTGGTGGCGGCAATTATGAAGGCACGATGAGAGGTGCTACTGAGGCCAAAGTGTCCATACCAGACCATCTGCATGTTCAGTGCTTTGGTCGCCTACACCATATAAACCATAGAAGGTGTGCAGCTGGGTTTCCTGTGTTCTAGCAATCAGAAATGAAAAAACGCTGTGCAGCCCAGGCCACTAGCATCAAGGCAACTGATGAAGATGGAGGGGGAGACACATTGTTTTTGCATGCACTTTAATTGCCTATGAATCTGTCACAAATGTTGCAATATAAATATACCAACAAAAAAGAAGCGCTAAATAATGCTAAATAAATAAATCTCATAAACAGAATAAAGTGCATATATCCAAATAAATATTCAAAAGCATATAAAATGCAAAAAAGTGCATAGGCATAAGGTGCAAGTATCAAAGTGCAAAAAGTCTGACATAAAATGTGTAAGCCAAATGAGTCCAATGTCACAGTGCTTGAGGAAGAGCGATCCACTACTGTGCAACAAATCACTCATTAGATATATAGTGATGTGATGAGATCCAGCACCAAGTGCACCCTGCTGTCTGACGCCTCTTACCAGAAATGGTGAAACATTACATTATAAATGGTCCAATATGCCAATAAGATTCCTCCACAGATATTATCGGCTTGGCATAGAGGTTCCCCACAGTGAGAGTTCATTGGCAGCAAAAGATAAATAAGTGCTCTTCCATAGTGAAGTAAGGGTTCACCACAAGGTGCAAACCATCCATGAGCCTGAAGAATAGAAAAGCCAGATTAGACTTTGCTAAAAAACATTTAAAAAAGCCAGACCAGTTCTGGAAAAGCATTCTTTGGATGGATGAAACGAAGATTAATCTGTACCAGAATGGCGGGAAGAAAAAAGTGTGGAGAAGGCTTGGAACAGCTCATGATCCAAAGCACACAACTTCATCTGTAAAACATGGTGGAGGCAGTGTGATGGCATGGGCATGCATGGCTTCCAGTGGCACTGGGTCATTGGCGTTTATTGATGATGTGACAGAAGCAGCCGGATGAATTCTGCAATGTTTAGAGATATACTATTATCCCAGATTCAGCCAAATGCAGCAAAGTTGATAGGACGGCGCTTCACAGTACAGATGGACAATGATCCAAAACACACTGCAAAAGCAACCCAGGAGCTTTTGAAGGTAAGAAAGTGGAATATTCTGCAATGGCCGAGTCAATCACTTGATCTCAACCCAATTGAGCATGCATTTCACTTGCTGAAGGCAAAACTAAATCCAGAAAGACCCGCAAACAAAGAACAACTGAAGACAGCTGCAGTTAGAGCCTGGCAAAGCATCAGAAAGGAGGAAACCCAGTCTTTGGTAATGTCAATGGGTTCCAGATTTCAGGCAGTCATTGCCAGTAAAGGATTCTTAACAATATATTCAAAATGAACATTTTATTTATGGTTATATTAATTTGTCCAATTATATTTGAGACCCTGAAAATGTAGGGACTGTGTGTAAAAATGATTGCAGTTCTTACAATTTGTACTTGATATTTATGTTCAACCCCTTGAATTAAAGCTGAAAGTCTGCACTTCATATTCATTTGGATTGTTTCGTTTTAACTTCTACTGATTGGCATACAGAGCCAAAAGTATGAAAAATGTGTCCAAATATATATTGACCTATGTGTGTGTGTGTGTGTGTGTGTGTATGTGTATATATATATATATATATATATATATATATATATATATATATACACATACACACACACATATATATGCAGTTGTGTTCAAAATAATAGCAGTCAGAGATCACTAACCTGATCAATCACTGTTTTTGGTAGAAATGATATTTCTACATGGCAAATAATTTACTAGCAGGTGTAGTACAGTAATAGAAATCCAACAGACCCAACAGTCATGACATGCATGCTGCTGATTCTGTGTCATTGAATCACTAATTGAAAGGGGCATGTTCAAAATAATAGCAGTGTGGAGTTCTATTAGTGAGGTCTTTCTTTGAAAAACAGGTGGCAATTATTGCCCTTATTTAAGGAAGGAAGGCAGCAAATGTTGTGCATGCTGGTTACAGTGCATTTCTCTTTGAAATTCTGAGGAAAATGGGTTGTTCCAGACATTGTTCAGAAGAACAGCGTACCTTGATTAAAAAGTTGATTGGAGAGGGGAAAACATATAAAGAAGTGCAGAAAATGATAGGCTGCTCAGCTAAAATGATCGCAAATGCTTTAAAATGGCAACCAAAACCTGAAAGACGTGGAAGAAAGCGAAAAACTACCATTCGAATGGATAAAAGAATAGCCAAAATGGCAAGGACTCAGCCAACAATCAGCTCCAGGAAGATCAAAGAAGGTGTAAAGTTACCTGTGAGTACTGTTACAATTAGAAGACGCCTATGTGAAGCCAAGCTATCTGCAAGAAGCCCCCGCAAAGTCCCACTGTTGAAAAAAAGACGTGCTGAAGAGGTTACAATTTGCCAAAGAGCACATTGACTGGTCTAAAGAGAAATGGCGCAACATTTTGTGGACTGATGAAAGTAAGATTGTTCTTTTTGGGTCTAGTGGCCGGAGACAGTTTGTCAGACGACCCCCAAACACTGAATTCAAGCCACAGTACACTGTGAAGACAGTGAAGCATGGTGGTGCAAGCATCATGATATGGGGATGTTTCTCATACTACGGTGTTGGGCCTATTTATCGCATACCAGGGATCATGGATCAGTTTGAATACATCAGAATACTTGAAGAGGTCATGCTGCCTTATGCTGAAGAGGAAATGCCCTTGAAATGGGTGTTCCAACAAGACAACGACCCCAAACACACCAGTAAACGTGCAACATCTTGGTTCCAGACCAACAAGATTGATGTTATGGAGTGGCCAGCCCAATCCCCGGATCTTAATCCAATAGAAAACTTGTGGGATGACATCAAAAATGCAGTTTCTGAGGCAAAACCAAGAAATAGAGAAGAACTGTGGAATGTAGTCCAATCATCCTGGGCTGGAATACCTGTTCACAGGTGCCAGAAGTTGGTTGACTCCATGCAACACAGATGTACAGCAGTTCTCAGAAACAGTACTTATACAACTAAATATTCATTAAGTGATTCAAAGGAAAGCAAAATCTTCAAACATTTTTCAGTTTATATAGTGAATGTTTGAGTTTGTAAAGAATACAAACACTGCTATTTTTTTGCACATTCTAATCACTTTTCTTCAATTGTTTTAGAGGAACAACACAAATTTGATATATTTGTCTTCATGTTTTGATTTGGAATAGAATGTGTAATGTTCCCAATGCATTTGTGTGTATGGAAATAAGAGCTATTAGAAGGATTTTGAGCTTTATTCACTTTTTTCAACACACTGCTATTATTTTGAACACAACTGTGTGTGTATATATATATATATATATATATATATTTGTATTATATTTGAATATTTGAATTTTTGAATAATATCATGAATAGGAATTTATCTCAGCATCTTTTCGGCAGTTTTTGCAGTGCTTTTGTGTGAAAAAAAAAAGGCGCAAGAAAAGCTCAAGAGAAATGCATCCCTTTAAATTCAATGTATGTCTTCACACTGGTCTGCTGCATTTTTCTGCAGTGCTTGCTGTATTTTTGGTGCATATTTGGCAAGTTAAAAAAAGCACCAAAAACGAACCTCCCAATTGAGGCCTGGTTCACACTAATGCGTTTTTTAGGGCTTTTTGCATAAATGCCCTACAGTCCATTTAACATGTTTTCCTATGAGACACCCTAACATCTATGCTTTTTTGAGCTTCTGTGTTTTTAGAAAGGGACAGGAACTTTTTTAAATGCAAAGATGCTGTAGAAAACACATGTACATTTTTGACGTGTTTTCATGCTGTTTGCGTTTTTAATCTGCCCAGCAACTAATTGGCAAAAAAATGTAAACGCATCAAAAACGCACTGCAAAATGGACAAAGCACAAACTGCACTGGTGTGAACCAGGCCTCAAATGCATTGAAACCACGTGAAACACGCACACGTGTCTCATTTTTGATGCGTTTTTAATCTGCCCAGCAACAAGTTGGCAAAAAAAAATTTTTTAAACGCAAAACACATCAAAAACATGCTAGAAAAACACAAGGCACTGGAAAAGGGACAAAACGCAAACTGCATTGGTGTGAGCCAGGCCTGAAATGTACATGTTGCATTTTGTTGCGTTTTGCATTCCTAATCGGCCCAACAACAAGTTGGCCAAAAAGAAAATTAAAAAAAAACACAAACTGCATATAAAAAAGTGTCAAAACGCATGCAAAAACATAAAAAGCACTGCAAAGCAGACAAAATGAAAACTGCATTGGTGTGAAGCAGGCCTGCAATGCATTGAAACCGCATAAAAACGCATGTGTTGCATTTTTTTATTCTATATTTTAATCTGCCCGGAAACAAGTTGGCCAAAAACATCCAAAAAATGCAAAAAGCATGACAAAACACCATTCACATTGGTGTGAACCAGGCCTGAAATGCATTGAAAGCCCATCAGAAACGCACACGTGTTGTGTTTTGATGCTTTTGTTTTTAGTCATGTGACCTTTAAATAACGCACCCTTAACGTGGTAAAATTGCATGTTTTTTGGCAACCATTATTGACATCCTTTTTCCTATCGGGAAAAGGACCGATAAAACTATTTTCAGCCGATACATTTCGGCCGCCGGTTTATCGGTGCGTTCCTACCTGGAGGTTTTTGAGTGAACATGATGTCATTCTCGACTAGTCAAGAATGGTGGGTGAAACTAACTAAAAAAAAAAAAAGTTCAAGAAAATATTTTGCTGTTTTACATTATAGAGGGGGAGAGAAGTGCAGTGATACCTAGTGCATCTAATGGATGAAGGTCTGCTTTCAGTTTCACAGGGTACATTATATGACACTTGACCATCACACCTATTTAACCACTTCAATACAGGGCACTTATACCCCCTTCCTGCCCAGGCCAATTTTCAGCTTTCAGCGCTGTCGCACTTTGAATGACAATTGCGCCGTCATGCAACACTGTACCCATATGAAATTTTTATCTTTTTTTTACTCACAAATAGAGCTTTCTTTTGCTGGTATTTAATCACCACTGAGTTTTTATTTTTTACTAAGTAAAACAAAAATAATCTGAAACTTTTGAAAACAAATGCACTTTTCTTCATTTTTGTTTTAAAATTTTGCAAGTAAGTAACATTTCTTCATAAATTTAGGTCAACATGTATTCTACATTTTTGGTGAAAATAATAATTGAATTTGTATTTTTTTTTTCAAATGTTTCTATTTTTTTTTTTTTTTTTTTACATTTTTGGCCCTGTCTGTATTTGTGATTGCCTTGACCAGTCACAGCTAACAACATAATTGTATACAATGAATGGCATGGCAGGAAGCCATCCATTGTATACAATTGACATGTGATCTGCTGTGATTGGTCACAGCGGTCACATGACACTGGCATTGGGCCAGTGTAGTGATATGTCATCGGCTGTGTCCCGTGGACACAGCCAGTGACAGATCGCGCCGCTGCACGGCTCATTTTGACAGGACGCCATATGACGCCCAGTCACAACGGCGAGTTTCCTGCCCCGCCGTCAATCTGCTATAGGCCGGGCAGGAAGGTGTTAATATTCTTAGTCACCTTATCCTAAATCAACAAACATTATTATGAAGTCCACTTTGAGTGTTGCGATCCTGATATGTAACCATTTGAGTATTTGTTGGGCAGACTGCCTAATCTGTTAGGCATGACTCCCCCCTGTAAACATAGATACAGCTCTGTTCTTCCCCCCTGAGCAACGATCTGCAGGTGCCGGCAAGCAACGGGCCAGTGTAGTGATATGTCATCGGCTGTGTCCAGTGGACACAGCCAGTGAGAGCGCCACTGCACGGCTCGATTTGACAGGATGTCATATGACGCCCAGTCACAACGGCGAGTGTCCTGCCCCGCCGTCAATCTGCTATAGGCCGGGCAGGAAGGTGTTAATATTCTTAGTCACCTTATCCTAAATCCACAAACATTATTATGAAGTCCACTTTGAGTGTTGCGATCCTGATATGTAACCATTTGAGTATTTGTTGGGCAGACTGCCTAATTTGTTAGGCATGACTCCCCCCTGTAAACATAGATACAGCTCTGTTCTTCCCCCCTGAGCGACGATCTGCAGGTGCCGGCAAGCAACTGCTCGCCTGGTCTTGTAGATCAGTTTGGGCTGTGACATTTCACAGCAGAAGTGATCCTCCGACGGCACGTACGCCCCTGTGTGGCGGAAGTGCAAAATCATGTACAGTATGTATGCGTGATGTTGTAGTTGTAAAACTGCTATAGGGCGGATGTGAAGTAAGTTTCTTTCTTCTTACAGCTGGTACTTTTTTACTGCAGGGCTGTCACTCTGTTTCCTTTAGTCTGTCCCTGCACACCAGCTTGCGTATAATCAAGTTATAAAAGTTTCTTATTACGTTGAACATGCACCATTTTTCATATTTGCCCTTGCTGTGCTGTTATTGAGCCTAACATCACAAAGTAGATTACATTTTCCTCACCAAATTAAATTTCATAACAATTGAGTTTCATTTTTATTCCCATTTATACTTGTCCACATCTTCATGTCTGTTTTAATTTTCCTTCCCTCCAAAGCTTCGTCACCTTGGTAATGATGAGGTACATATCGTGTGGTCAGAGCACAGCCGCGAGTATCGCCGTGGCATTATACCCACTGAATTTGGAGATGTGCTGCTGGTTATTTATCCTATGAAGAATCACATGTTCAGCATCCAGATTATGAAGAAACCAGATGTGAGTTGCAACCGTGTTAATCATATTTTAGTTTGTATTGTAGAGATTAAAGTGTATGTATAACCAAAACATTTTTTTCTTTTGGATAGAGTAGGGAAGGGTTCAAACCAAATAATTGAAAATATGTTTGCTGGAGCAATTTCCCTTCAATTCCTGCCTTGAAGATGCTTCCAGAAGTGGGAAATTTCCCATATGTTAGAAAAATTCCTATCTCTTAGGCAGTTGTCTCCATAACATTTGTCTTCATTGAAATATCCCCTTAACTCATCACTTGGACAGCAGTTTATTTGAACGCGAGGGGAGCATTCTATGGTCAGCATTGGTCATCATTGAGTGGTTGAAGCTTAGTTTTATCTGAGAATCCACTGTGTATGTCTGTCTGTGTGTCTATTAGTCTACAGTATGTCATTAAGTCTGTCTGGAGGAATGATGTAACCTCAGCCTTAACTTATTATGGAGTTCAGGATTCACTGAGCAGTTTGTTGGTCTTGAGGCATGAAATCCACCATTCAGTCAGAATATCCTTTTGTCCTCCACGTTATGTTGCTACCTACAGGAGGATTGGAAATTGGCAAAAAAAAGAAATTGTGGGGCAGTTGAATGTATAAATTGCTCCTACTACCAGCATGCCTCAGGAGAATGTAAGTTGTTTCCTTAGCTCTGCTGTTCATTGCTGAACTCCAGCTTTTTGATAAATAGCATAATATCATATGCTAAGGACTTCAGAATGTTGTCTGATTTTTTTATTTGCCTTCCAGAGGAGCAGAGTGTCTGCAATCTGGATATAAACAATCATTAGGACTGCTAAACAGCACACAACTTCAAGCTGTATGACAGGTCCCCGCTGGCTGTGCCATAGAAGGAGTTAACGCTGTGGGACTGAGCGACGACTTAATTTACTGGGTGGAGTTTTGCGCACACCCTGTGTTCTCTTTCCTTCAAATATTGTTAAGGATGCATCTTTCTGCTCCTGCTTGTAAAGAGCCACATGTAACACACTGTTCCTGCTGCCCTGCTACACTACTTTAGTCTACCACAAGGAAATTGGATGGCCAGAGGTAACTGTCACTTGTTACCAGCTGTCCAGGTTTTGTGAGTACTTGAGACCTTAACACTTTCCTTGAACCTACTAATTTTTTCGCTGAGCTGCAGCTGCCACAGTTATGATTCTAGACATGAGGGTACAGCCCCAGTGTACTGTGTTCCCAGCACACTTTCTGCTAGCAAGTTGGGAGTTGCTTGCAGCTATCTACCAATAGTGCAGATGTTTGCAGCCTAGAGTCATGCTGTCCTCTACTGCTAGAGTCTCTTCCCTCTTCAAAGTCCTTCTAGGCTCTGTGCATGAGGCTGGGTCCACTGCACTCACAAGTAAGGTTTTCACTACGGTCATGCAGGCCTTTATGACCCAAATATGTGCCTGTGTACCTGATTCTGGCTGTGACTGTACTCTGTCAAACCATGTCTTCCTGGTGAAAATACCCAAAAAGGCATCTAACCACCACTGCTTTTGCTGATGTTCTACTTATTTAACACATGAAGCCTATGGCAGTTGTGTTACATTTAATCTTTAAAGGCTTACTTGGAATGCTTATTCGTAGGGCATTTTCACAAAATTCTTGAATTGCGTGACTGGCTTGTAAGAAGCTATTGATCTACATAGCCTTCAATGGACAGTGTCTAATCCAGGGTTTCTCAACCAGGGTTCCATGGAACCTAATGGTTCCTTCAGAGGTTGCTAGAAGTTTCTTGAGCAATGAGCAATTTCTGCCTCTCAGAAAGGTTCCCACTGATGCTATTGGTCATTTTAGCTATCCATAAGGGAGTGACCAGAAGTGTAAGAAGCATTCTTCCCACTGACCATCATACTAATGTATCATGAGTTGTAGATATATTATTTTTTAGCAGGGTTTCCCTGAGACCGGAAATTTATTTCAGGGGCTCCTCTGTGTGGAAAAAAGCTGGTCTAATTGGACCAGTTTTAGATGCTTTCATCTAGGATGTTACTAGTGTCAAAAGCATTAATCTTCCCCATTGACATATGCCCAAGGAGCACACTGACAAGTAGTCTTCCTCCCTGAACTTCGAGAAGCATCCCTTTCAGTTCTCCGCTCCCTCAACTTTAGAGTCAAGCCTTCTAAGCTTGGCTTCATGGCCACCTGCAAAGTTTTGCATTTCAAGCCTGACAAATCCTCAAGCCTTCCCAGACATGAATGTCTGTTGACCTTTGTGGATGCTTCAACATCTTCCATCCGAGATGAGAGAGGTGGTGTCTCAAGACTACAAACTCAAGCTCAGTTCATGCAGGACACCTCCTTTTATTGTCCTCCCAGTCCAATCTTGTTTGACTTCATAGGATTTGGTTCTATTAGTGCTTCCCTTTTTTAACCTATCTGAGACATTTTTTTCTCTACTCTGACCCACAATGTTGTATTTCTTCTGGCTTTTGGTCTGAAGGATCGAGTTACCCTCATTCCTGTTAAGGCTGTGTCCAGTAGGAGAAAGAACACCTCTTGGGCTTTTTAACATCAAGCCTCTTTCCCAGATTTGTAAGCCATCTACCTGGTCTTCTGTTCACATGTTTTCTAAGTTCGACCAGGCGAACTTTTCTGCCTCATCTGATGCTAGCTTTAGGAGTAATGTCCTTCAAATTCCTCTTTGAACTGCAGGCAGTCCCCAGTTTACATTGGCCCTGTTAGAGATTGTTTGCTGTGTTGCCATGTTTAGACATCCCACAACTTTATGATCTTCCTAAAAACAGCAGCATATCTTGAAGGTTTAGTACTTTAAGTCCCTCAATGGATTTTATGGTTAATAGAAACAATTGAGTACTGGCCGTGATACTTTTTTATTTGCAGTAACATACAATTTTTCAGGACAAGGCTTTTGGGGTGTACCCCCTTCTTCAAGCTCCAAGCAGTACTAAGAAGGACCTCGAAGAAAGGGGTACACCCCAAAAGCTTGTTCTGAAAAATTGTATGTACAAATAAAAAAAAGTATTACAAGCATTACGCAATTGTTTCTGTTGCAAGTGCACTAATATGGCTACAATCATCTTAACCAAGATGGTTAATAGAAAAATCCCATTATAATTTATAGTAGCAGAACATTATGCCAAATTGTCCAATATCTAAACCTCGTGTGTGTGTGTGTGTTCCCAGCTCCAGTCTGAAGAAAGCTAAATCAGCCTGTCGCTTTGATATGCACAGTTAGGATGGTAAACTCAACATTTCATATCCCTGATGTACTTGTATGAAAAAGTATCCTGTTCTCTTTGTATTGCTTCCTTTGTGTGAAATCCCTAGTGTTCCTGCCAGTCCCACTGCTTCCCTATTAAAAGCTGACTACACCAGGCAGGAGAGCACAGCATGGTCAGTCTGCTCTCCTTTAATGATCAGATTTGTCCGTGCACCCTACACCCACTTCACAGCCATTCATTGGGAAGTTCAGTGTACTGCTGTTTCCTCTCCCCTGGCTTAGAGGGCATGAGCTCACTTATTTGAAAAAAAAAGGGGGGGGTGTATTTATAATGTTGTTTATATCTATACACAAATATGTTTTGTCTTTTGTTTCTATTTTAAATGGAATGAGTTGTTTTACAAGGTGAGAGTTAACATATGTGTTAGCTACGGTCAGTTCTGAAAAAAAAACAGTTACAACAAAAACTGCCTGCTCAAACTTTATATCTACAAAGGATCATTCCTTCCGGTCACCATGTGAATACTGGGTGCATATTTGGTTATTCAGCCTTGCCAATGCAGATACCTGTGTATTGTGAGTATGGTAAATTCCAAGTTATATCTAAAGTCAAAAATTTATAGACCTCAAATGCAGGAATTGATATCTTTAGACCGGTTCCAAGATAGTAAGCAAATTTGCACATTGCTGTTCAGGTAATATATACAGCCTTGAAAAAGTATTCATACCCCTTGAAATTTTCAACATTTTGTCATGTTACAACCAAAAACGTAACAGTATTTTATTGGGATTTTATGTGATAGACCAACATAAAGTGGCACATAATTGTGAAGTGGAAGGAAAATGATAAATGGTTTTCAACATTTTTTACAAATAAATATCTGAAAAGTGTGGCATGCATTTGTAATCAGCCCCCGAGTCAATACTTTGTACAACCACCTTTTGCTGCAATTTCAGCTGCAAGTCTTTTTGGGGATGTCTCTACCAGCTTTGCACATCTAGAGAGTGACATTTTTGCCCATTCTTCTTTTCAAATTAGCTGAAGCTCTGAGAGATTAGATGGAGAGGGTCTCTGAACAATTTTCAAGTCTTGCCACAGATCCTCATTTGGATTTAGGTCTGGACTTTGACTGGGCCATTCTAACACATGAATATTCTTTGCTTTAAACCATTCTATTGTAACTCCTGATGTATGTTTAGGGTCGTTGTCCTGCTGGAAGGTGAACCTCCACCCCAGTCTCAAGTCTTTTGCAGACTCTTACATGTTTTCTTTAAGATTGCCCTGTATTTGGCTCCATCCCATCAACTTCCCATCAACTCTGACCAGCTTCCCTGTCCCTGCTGAAGAAAAGCATCCCCACATTACGATGCTTCCACTACTATGTTTCATGGTGGGGATGGTGTGTTCAGGGTGATGTGCCGTGTTAGTTTTGCTCCACACTGCGTTTTGCTTAGGCCAAAAAGTACAGTTTTGATCTCATCTGACCAGAGCACCTTCTGCCACATGTTTGCTGTGTCTCCAACGTGGCTTCTCACAAACTGCAACTGGCTTTTTTTCAACAGTGGCTTACATCTTGCCACTCTTCCATAAAGGCCATATTTGTGGAGTGCACAACTAATAGTTGCCCTGTGGACAGATGCCACCTGAGCTATGGATCTCTACAGCTCCTCCAGAGTTACTATGGGCCTCTTGGCTGCTTCTCTGATTAATGCTCTCCTTGCCTGGCATGTCAGTTAAAGTTAATCATATCACCCTGAGGAAGCCACGTGACCCTGTGGCGTAACACGTAAGGGAGGGGCTTGATGATGTCACAGCACTGTTCACATACCGATCTATGGACAATCATTTCAGATGAGCTAAGGAGTTTTCTCTGTATTCCTGTTTCACAGCACTATTTTTTGTTTTATAAAAAGCACTGTACATCTGGTGCGATACAGCACCACAAACGTGTGAGTGACCACTTATATATTTTAATAAAGTTTAATGTTTTTAAGGATAAAGCACTATTGTGTTTCCTATCTTTTTAATATATATACACTGAGTGGAGGAGGAGAGATTAAGGAAGTGTTCAACTCTGGAGGAGGAATCTGGGACACACCTGCCGATTCATGTCCAATTCAAGGGATGCATGCATTTTTTGACCAAACTTAACGTGGGGTCAAATACTCCAGGTGAGGGCACATCTGGTGATCCATGGTGGAGGATTTAGATATATGAAGATAATGGCTTTGAGAGTTATTCAAGTTGAAGATATCACTATTTAGAGACTTCATGTTTCAAATAATGCACGTTCACTTATATGGACTGATGTTCACTGAAAAATTTTATTAGTGCTTTTTGTGATATTTAGGTTCACATTTATTCATTTGAAGAAGCGCCACACTGTATTTTTATGTTTCGTATTGATGCACATGTTATGAGTATGTGGGTAGTGTGAGCTGCTTTTGTTAGTTTTTATTAATTTTCAGTAGAGTTTTATTGCTCGTGAGGTTTTTTGATTACACATCTGTCAGGTTAGGTGATTGGCCATGTCCTGGTAGGTATGCAGTTGTGCCATACTCCTTCCATTTTCGAATGATGGATTGAACAGTGATCCCTAAGATGTTCAAAGCTTGGGATATTTTTCTATAACCTAACCCTGCTTTAAACTTCTCCACTGCTTTATCCCTTACGTGTCTGGTGTGTTCCTTAGCCTTCATGATGCTGTTTGTTCACTAATGTTCTCTAACCTCTGAAGGCTTCACAGAACAGCTGTATTTATATTGAGATTAAATTACACACAGGTGAACTCTGTTTACTAATTAGGTGACTTCTGAATGCAATTGGTACCACTAGATTTTAGTTAAGGGTATCAGAGTAAAGGGGGCTGAATACAAATGCACACCACACTTTTTAGATATTTTTTTGTAAAAATGTTTTAAATAATTTTCCTTCCACTTCACAATTATGTACCACTTCGTGTTGGTCTATCACATAAAGTCCCAATAAAATACAGTTACATCTTTGGTTGTAACATGACAAAATGTGGAACATTTCAAGGGATATGAATACTTTTTTTTTCAAGGCACTGTAGTGTGTGTATAATACACATACACAGTGGGTATAGATAACAGTCACCCCTTTAATAATATTCACATTTTGTTGCTTTGCAACCTGAAAGAAAATCAGAAACAGAGTTGAAAAAAGGGTCACCCCCTTGTGTCAGTATTTTGTTGAACCACCTTTTGCTTTAATGACAGCCATTAGTCTGTTGGGATATGTCTCTAATCAGGTTGCAATATTTGCCCACTCTTTGCAGAACTGCTCAAGTTCAGTTAAATTTGATGGTGGCCATTTTTGGACTGCTGTCTTCAAGTCATTCCACAGTTTTTCAATGGGGTTGTTCTGTCCTCCTTATGTGTGAAGGTACATAGCTTGACAGACAGCTAAACCTTTCTCGGCAATGAGTTGACAAAGAAGCATTGTCCAACTTTGTCTTTATTGCAAAGATATAAGAGGTGAAACTGAGGAACAGAAAATAAGGCGCTTAGTAACACTGTCTGCCATGTGACAAAGCATATTATACATTACAGTAAGGCAATGCACATATAAACACATGTAAGACATGTAGGTTACATAAAACACAGATGCATAAAATATAGACGTGTGTAGACGTACCGACGATGCTATTGTGAGCCTGAATGTGAGGGTTGGATCCTACCAGCAGCGTGGTTACCACAGGAATGGAGTCTGTGATGAGGAAATGGCTGCTCTGAGTAGGGCTGATGATGTAATCAGAGTTCATAGGCTACAAGCTATGGAAGCTGAAATGGGTCAAACTTCTACTGTGAAAAGATGCAGTGTATACAAACAGCCACTAGATGGAGCAGTTACACAATGAACAGAGAATTACAAACTGATAAGGCATACTAATAATGCCTAATTAACAAAGAAAAAATTGCTGAAGGCATGACACTCCCCGTCTGGTATCTAAAGGATACCACATTAAATCACCCCTGGAGAGAGCAACAAAACCAGTTCAGTAACGGGTCTGAGAAAGAGTTTGGGCTCCTGTTGTCTGCAGACCTTGACCTCCACTTTTCTGACTTTCCCATCTTCACTTGGGAACACCTTGGTTATCAGTCCCAAAGGCCAGTCATTTCTTCTTGACTGAGAGTCTTTGACAAGAACAACATTACCAACCTCCATGTTGGGTTTGCTGGTTTGCCATTTATTCCGGACATGTAGAGTAGAGATGTATTGTTTTCTCCATTTATCCCAGAAGGTATCTGCTAGAGTTTGCACTCGTCTCCACTGACACTTGTACAAGTCTTTAGCACTAAATTCGCCAGGAGGAGCCGATGCTGTACCGACTTTTTGGGTGAGAAGAGTGGAAGGGGTGAGCAAGAAGGGATCTTCTGGATCACTGGATATTGAAGTCAAAGGTCTGGCGTTCATGATCACCACTACTTCGGCCATGAAGGTTGAGAGGGTTTCATGGGTGAGCCTCGAAGTTCCCAGCTGTAGAAAGACAGAATCAAGGAATCGGCGAGCTATGCCAATCATACGCTCCCAAGAGCCTCCCATGTGAGACGCATGTGGGGGGTTGAATGTCCATTTACAGTCTTGGGCGGCAAGATATCTCTCTACATGGTCACTGTCAATGTTTGAGGGGATATGCAGTTCTTTGCAGGCCCCAACGAAGTTGGTACCTCTATCAGAGCGGATTAGTTTAACTGGGCCTCTGATGGAGATGAAACGTCTGAGAGCATTTATAAAGCTGGATGTGTCTAAAGACTCGATAACTTCTATATGCACAGCCCTGATACTCATGCATGTAAATATGACTGCCCAGCGTTTGCTGTTTGCCTGGCCTCCTCTAGTGTGCCGTGTGGTGACAGACCAGGGACCAAACACGTCAAGACCAACATTAGTAAAGGGAGGTTCTATACTGAGTCGGTCCGCAGGGAGGTTAGCCATCTTCTGTGACTGAAACATACCACGTAGTTTTTTGCAAGTGACACATTTGAAAATAAGACAACTCACAAGTCTTTTCGCTCCCACTACCCAAAATCCAGCTGTACGTAAAGCTCCTTCAGTGAACAAACGTCCCTGATGTTTAGTCTTCTCATGGTAGTGTTGCACAAGTAAAGATGCAATGTGATTGCTTGGAAGTATTATGGGATTACATTCTTTACTCTCGAACTTTGCATTTGAAATACGTCCCCCAACTCTCAACAGTCCATTAGCATCTATGAAGGGGTCAAGCCTCTTGAGGGAACTGTCTTTAGGAACACTCTTTTGATTTTGGATGAGTTCAAATTCTTGAGTATAAACCTCTTGTTGGATACAACGGATGATAACGTCTCTGGCCTGTGTGAGCTCATCCACTGTATGGGCCTTGTGACAGTAATGCCAACCTTTGCAGTGATCTGATCCTGTAGGTGTGGCTCTAAAGGATCTGGCTATGTGGATCAAGCCGGCTATAGCTCTGTTCAGTGATTTCCACGTAGAAAACTTGTCGAATCATTTGGATCCAAGCTCTTTGTGAGAAACTCTTGTGGTGAGTACAGAAATATGAGGACGGATCTCTGCATCAGCATTTGGTTCTAATAGCTGAAATGAGTATTTCTCCAGGGTGTCAAGTACAGGTTTGTAGAGGAATGGTGGCCTTGTGAACCACGTAGTATCTTTAAGGTGAGCTGCTGGAACAGCTCTTGTAGCATGGTCTGCTGGGTTGAGGTCAGTTGGTACATAGCACCACTGGGTAGGCTGTGTTGACCTCCTAATTCTTTGAACTCTGTTATGAACATAGACATAGAATCTCCTAGTCTCATTGTAAATGTAGCCCAATACTACTTTGCTGTCTGTATGAAACATTGTACTGACAGGTTTTATATCTATTTCTGACACAATGAGATCTGCCAGCTCTACTGCCAGAACAGCAGCACAAAGTTCCAGTCTTGGTATGGTAATCTCAGGGCTTGGTGCCAGTTTTGCCTTGCCCATTACAAAGCCAATTTGGACTTGACCTTTAATGTTTATAGTTTTAAGGTAAGCGACTGCAGCGATTGCTTTTACCGAAGCATCACAAAATATGCACAGCTGCCTAGACTGAACTTCTGCAGGGGAGAAGTGGGCATATGGCCTATAGATATGTAAGTTAGATAATGCCTGTAGAGAGTTTCTCCATGCTATCCATAGTGTTTCTTTCTCTGAGGGAAGTGGCGAATCCCAATCACACGTATCTGTGGTTAACTCTCTGAGCAGAGTCTTATCTTGGATGATCACAGGAGCTGCAAATCCAAGTGGATCATATAGACTGTTAATGGTAGATAACACTCCACGTCGTGTGAAAGGCTTTTGCTCTTGGTCGACCTGAAAGGTAAAGGTGTCAGATTTGAGGTCCCAGCTGAGCCCTAGGCTGCGCTGCATGGGTATCGGGTCTGTCGCTAAGTCTAGATCTTTCAAATCACTGGCATGATCTTGAGTAGAGAAGGCTTCCATAACAACTTTGCTGTTTGAAGCTATCTTATGAAGTCTGAGGTTTGAACAGGAAAGCATACTCTGGGTCCTTTTGAGTAGACTGATTGCAGCCTCTGGTGAGGGAAGCGACTTTAAGCCATCATCTACATAGAAGTCTCTTTCAACAAACTTCTTAACATCTTTCCCATAGTCTTTTTCACCTTCTTGAGCAGAGAGTCTGAGTCCATAAATAGCGACAGCTGGAGATGGGCTGTTGCCAAAAACATGCACCTTCATGTGATATTCTATGATGTCTTGAGTAGGGTCATTGTCCTTGAACCAAAGAAATCTCAAGAAGTTCCTGTGCTCTTCTTTTACTAGGAAACAATAGAACATTTGTTGTATGTCAGCAACTATAGCGATGGGTTCTTTACGGAATCTGATGAGGACACCGAGAAGTGTGTTATTGAGGTCTGGTCCTGTCAAAAGGACATCATTGAGAGAGACTCCCTCATACTGTGAACTGGAGTCAAATACCACTCGGATTCGTCCTGGCTTCTTAGGGTGGTAAACGCCAAAGATTGGTAGATACCAGCATTCTTCTTTTTCTTTTAGGGGTGGAGCTACTTCTGCATTATTGTTCTCAAACATCTTTTTCATGAATAAGAAGAAATGTTCCATCATCTCTGGTCTTTTCTGAAAGTTGCGTCTAAGTGAACAGAAGCGTTTTAAGGCTTGATACCTGTTGTTAGGAAGATGACGTCTCTGTGTTTTGAAAGGCAGTGGTGCAACCCAGGTGTTTGTTTTATCCTTGAAGAATCCTTGTTCCATTATGCCCAAGAAGGCCTCATCTTCAATAGAGGGAGCTATCTTGTGGTCTTCCTTTGTCCTCTGGAACACTGTGCACCCCAAGTGATCTTGGTCTTCACTGCAAGAGTGGTTCTCGGTTTCTGTAAAGTCAGGATATAGCACACTTGCCGGCTTCTCTCTTAGAAGGAATCTGTTAGGACAAGGCTAAAAGAGGGATGGACGTCCATTCTCCAAGGTATTTGTGTAAAGAGAATTCACTGTGGTTGGCTTGTGAACATTTCCTAGGCAAACATCACCTATGATGACCCACCCCAGGTCAAGCTTCTGAGCATATGGAGAACTATGAGGACCATTTATTTGTTTTCTTACCTTGTGGACTCTCCCAAGGAGAAGTACTATTTGGGCCTTTGGGTCGAGTGCAGGTATGAGATGCGCTATGGTCTTTAAATGTTCATGATGTAATGCTGCCTCAGGTGTAGGAATCTCTTCTCTATTGTTTGGGATCTGATTGCATTCAATCAAGGTAGGTAGTTGCAGGGATGCTTCACTATTTATGGATTCGACTTGGAAACCAGTAGCTCTTCTGCCTTTTTCTTCACTCACACCAGCGCAAGTTTTAAGTGAATATGAAGAGCAGTGTCCTTTAATACTGAAGATATCAAAGAAGGCTGAGTTTGCAAGAGATCTATTGCTTTGGTCATCAAGGATGGCATACAACCTTACCGCTTTCTCTTTATGACTGATGGGGTAAACTGTAACAAGACAAATCTTGGAGCAAGATTTGTTACTAAGACCTTCTCCACAGACTTGGGTGCACTGGGGTGTCACTTCAGGAGGTACTGTGTCTCCCTCCTCCCCGCCGTGCTCTACAGCCTGGTCTGGGGGTGTGAGAGTCCATGGGGCTGGCCCAGGGTGTAAAGCTGTATTGTGCGCTTCACTGTTGCATTCCGAGCATTTGATGTTCGCTGTGCAGTCCTTTGCAAGATGAGAGGTTGAGGCACAACACCTGTAGCAAATGTGGTTTTCCTTGAGGAAAGTTCTGCGATCCCTGAGAAGTTTTCCTCTAAATCCTCTGCATTTCAACAATGAGTGTGGTTTCTTATGTAGAGGACATTCTCTGCATGGGTCCTTTGTGGAGATCGTCTCAGACTCTGTAGTACTGTAGGTTTTGTTTGAGGAGTCTTTAAGAGACACACTGGTTTTGTGTACTGCAACCGGTGTACCTTTCATGTTACGAAGTGAGATAGGTTTACCTGATTTGGGGTAAGCGGTGTCAAACATCGAGAAGTTAAAGCTGGGATCATTCCTAGTTTTTGCTTGTTGGTGCACGAAGTCCATAAAGAGAGAGAATGGAGGGAACGAGACATCGTACTGTTGCTTGTACCTGGAGCCTTGAGCAATCCACTTCTCTTGCAGGTTGTACGGTAATTTTTGTACTATGGGGTTTACACCACGTGCAGTATCTAAGAATGCCAGACCTTGTAAGTCTCCTTCAGTTTTGGCAACTTGTAGCTCTGTTAACAGATCACTCAGTTCTCTTAGCTTCTGGGAATCTTTGTTTTGGATCTTAGGGAAATCCTCAATTCTTTTGAAAAGTGCGTTCTCTATCACTTCTGGTGAGCCGTAACACTCCTCAAGTCTCTCCCATATCATGTTTAACCCTCTGATTGGGTAGTTAATATTAATGTCTCTAATCCGCCTTGCATGCTCTGTCGACTCATTTCCTAGCCACTTGACAAGAAGATCTACTTCTTCACATGCAGACAGATCCAGATCTCTGATATTATTCCTGAATGATGATCGCCATCACCTATAGCTTTCAGGTCTGTCATTAAACTTGGAGAGTCCCTTGGTTATTAACTCACGTCGGGCAAAGAATTTTAGAAAATCTGACATACCTGTATCTCTGTTTGACAGATTGTTGCTGTAATAGGCACCATCTACTTGTTCTTCCTTAAAGGGTTTGACCATACTGCGATCATTTGTGGGTTTGAATGCAGGTTGCATTGAGGGTTGATGTCCTATGGAACCGTCGACTTGTTCCATGCAGGGTCTTTGGTTAACTGAGGTCGCTTGTTGTATGACTGGAGTCTGTTGGAGCTCCTTAGCAGGGGTTGATGTCGCTCTTGGACCTGGATTTAGGCCGTCTTCTGACTTAGCATGTTGCAGTACGTAATCTGAAGTGCGTTGCGAGTTATTGTGAAGACTGGGTTCGGGCCTACCGTATTTGCCGGCGTATAAGACGACTGGGCGTATAAGACGACCCCCCTACTTTTCCTGCTAAAATGTAGTGTTTGGGCTATACTCGCCGTATAAGACTACCCCTCTTCCAATGCACACCAGTGGGAGGAATAGTGCCCCATCATTGATGTCAGTGGGAGGAATAGTGCCCCATCATTGGTGTCAGTGGGAGGAATAGTGTCCCATCATTGGTGTCAGTGGGAGGAATAGTGCCCCATCATTGGTATCAGTGGAAGGAATAGTGCCCCATCATTGGTATCAGTGGGAGGAATAGTGCCCCATCATTGGTATTAGTGGCAGGAATAGTGCCCTATCATTAGTATCAGTGGAGGAATAGTGCTCCATCATTGGTGTCAGTGGGAGGAATAGTGCCCCATCATTGGTATCAGTGGCAGGAATAGTGCCCCATCATTGGTATCAGTGGGAGGAATAGTGCCCCATCATTGGTGTCAGTGGGAGGAATAGTGCCCCATCATTGGTATCAGTGGGAGGAATAGTGCCCCATCATTGGTGTCATTGGGAGGAATAGTGCCCCATCATTGGTGTCAGTGGGAGGAATAGTGCCCCATCATTGGTATCAGTGGCAGGAATAGTGCCCCATCATTGGTATCAGTGGCAGGAATAGTGCCCCATCATTGGTATCAGTGGGAGGAATAGTGCCCCATCATTGGTATCAGTGGGAGGAATAGTGCCCCATCATTGGTATCAGTGGGGGGAATAGGTGCCCCATCATTGGTATCAGTGGCAGGAATGGTGCCCCATCATTGGTATCAGTGGCAGGAATAGTGCCCCATCATTGGTATCAGTGGCAGGAATAGTGCCCCATCATTGGTGTCAGTGGGAGGAATAGTGCCCCATCATTGATGTCAGTGGGAGGAATGGTGTCCCATCATTGGTGTCAGTGAGGGGTGGAATAGTGCCCCATCATTGGTGTCAGTGGGGGGTGGAATAGTGCCCCATCGTTGGTGTCAGTGGGGGGGGGAATAGTGCCCCATCGTTGGTGTCAGTGGGAGGGAGGAATAGTGCCCCATCGTTGGTGTCAGTGGGAGGAATAGTGCCCCATCGTTGGTATCAGTGGGAGGAATAGTGCCCCATCATTGGTATCAGTGACACCAATGATGGGGCACTATTCCTCCCACTGAGACTTGCTGACCCTGTTCTCGTATGGTGCTGCTGCAGCCAGCATATGTGGTTGCAGCAGCACCTCTACACAGAACACTTACCTGCTGCTCCGGCACTCAATTTTCGCGGGGCCGCTCGGCTCCGCCCCCTCGCCGGTGATTGGCCGCCTGTGTGCCTTTCCTGAGCTACAGTTCTGGCGGCCAATCACCGGTGAGGAGGCGGAGCCGAGCAGCCGCACGAACATCCAGTGGCCGAACTGAAGGAGACGCCGCGCTTCCTGGACCGGATCGTCGTGGGACTGGATCCAGGTAAGAGACATCAGCCCCTGCAAACCCCTGTACTTAATGCCGCAGCCCCCCTAAACATGTGTACCGGCGTATAAGACGACCCCCGACTTTTGAGAAGATTTTCAAGGGTCAAAAAGTCGTCTTATACGCCGGCAAATACGGTACTTATGTAGCTGAGTCTATCGCTTGTGAAGTTTGCTGCTTCCTCTAAAGCCTCTGCTTCTGCTACAGCAGCTGCAGCTTCTTTTTCCACAGTTAGCTTTTCTAGAGCTGCTTCCGTGCATGCTTTCTCTATTTTTAATTGTCTTTCTTGTTCGGCAAATGTCGCGCGGGTTTTGGCGGCCTCAGCCTTCGCGCGGGCAATGGCGACGGTGGAGCTGCTCAAAGATCTCCCTGAGCCTCTGGAGTTAACTGAGATGCGAGACCTTGTCTCGAACTGTCCGGATTCCCTTGCTGACATGATGATGCTGTGAACGGGTTAGCACACTTGCAACCGCTGCGGGTGGCGATGCTGCGTAGTTCCTCCTATCCAGCTTGTAAGAAGCCGTCGTTTCACTGCAGTCAGGACTTCAGGAGTCGCAGTCCTCGTATCCAGCTTGTAAGAAGCCGTCGTTTCACTGTTCTGTCCTCCTTATGTGTGAAGGTACATAGCTTGACAGACAGCTAAACCTTTCTCGGCAATGAGTTGACAAAGAAGCATTGTCCAACTTTGTCTTTATTGCAAAGATATAAGAGGTGAAACTGAGGAACAGAAAATAAGGCGCTTAGTAACACTGTCTGCCATGTGACAAAGCATATTATACATTACAGTAAGGCAATGCACATATAAACACATGTAAGACATGTAGGTTACATAAAACACAGATGCATAAAATATAGACATGTGTGTAGACGTACCGATGATGCTATTGTGAGCCTGAATGTGAGGGTTGGATCCTACCAGCAGCGTGGTTACCACAGGAATGGAGTCTGTGATGAGGAAATGGCTGCTATGAGCAGGGCTGATGATGTAATCAGAGTTCATAGGCTACAAGCTATGGAAGCTGAAATGGGTCAAACTTCTACTGTGAAAAGATGCAGTGTATACAAACAGCCACTAGATGGAGCAGTTACACAATGAACAGAGAATTACAAACTGATAAGTCATACTAATAATGCCTAATTAACAAAGAACAAATTGCTGAAGGCATGACAGGGGTTTAAGTCTGGGCTCTGAGTAGGCCGGGTGTCGGCAACCCGCGGCTCCGGAGCTGCATGCGGCTCTTTTTCACCTTTCCTGCGGCTCCGGAGCACACTGCCCACCAGGTGACAGGCAATAGGGTTGCCGTAGCTCAGTGGTCAGCAAGCCGCGGCTCTTTTAATGCAGCTCTTCTGTGTGCCGGGTGCCCGCTGGCAAACATTGGCTGTCAGGATGTAGGCGGGGCAGCGTGACGAACTCCTCTCCTCTCAGAACGGTGCGGGAACACGGCGAGAGGAACGCGCGGAGCAAAGGTAAGTGAATTGACACAATATGGGGGATGAATTACTATGGGGGATGAATTACTCTATGGGGGATGAATTACTATATGGGGGATGAATTACTATATGGGGGATGAATTACTATGGGGGATGAATTACTATAGGGGGGATGAATTACTATGTGGGGGATGAATTACTATATGGGGGATGAATTACTATGGGGGATGAATTACTATATGGGGGATGAATTACTATATGGGGGATGAATTACTCTATGGGGGATGAATTACTATATGGGGGATGAATTACTATGTGGGGGATTAATTACTATGGGGGATGAATTACTATGGGGGATGAATTACTATATGGGGGATGAATTACTATGTGGGGGATTAATTACTATGGGGGATGAATTACTATGTGGGGGATGAATTACTATGGGGGATGAATTACTATATGGGGGATGTATTTTCAGTTTTAAAAATGTTTCTCTCAAAATAAATTTCAATCGTGGTTTTGGCGAGATTTGGCTCAGTTGAAAAAAAAGGTTGCCCACCACTGACCTAAGGCTATGATTGTGATTATGACGATACACTGTGGCCCTGATTAACCCTTTGCTTACTGGGCCCTTAAACCCCCTTCATGACCAGAGCGCTTTTTGCAATATATGCAGTGTCGGATTTGTTTTAAATGTTGCAATGGTTTTGGGGCTCCCAGTCTTTTTTTCCCTCTCGGAAACGGGTCCAAGTGGCTCTTTATGTCTTAAAGGTTGCAGACCCCTGGACTAGGCCATGGAAGGACATTCATGTTTTTTTCCTTTAACCACTGTGTGGTCATTTTTGCTGTGTGCTTTGGGTCATTGTTATGTTGGAAGGTAAATCTTCTTCCCATTGGCAGCTTTCTGGCAGAGGGCAGAAGATTCTCCTCAAGAATTTGACGGTATTTTGCCCCATCCATTTCTCCTTTTATCCTGACAAGTTCTCCAGTCTCTGCTGCAGAGAAACCCCCCATAACAGGATATTACCACCTCCATGCTTTGCTGTAGGAATGGTGTTATGTGGATGGTGAGCTGTACTGGATTTCCGTAAGACATTACGTAAGACTACAGTTTAA
The DNA here is from genome assembly GCF_062004578.1 of Staurois parvus. NCBI lineage: Eukaryota > Metazoa > Chordata > Amphibia > Anura > Ranidae > Staurois > Staurois parvus. The sequence goes on along the minus strand of NW_028318033.1, from coordinate 2,425,638 downwards.
TTAGTGTTGAGGCCAAATAATTAAACTGTAGTCTCATCTGACATAACACCTTTTTTCCATGTGACCTCAGAATCTTCAGGTGTGTTTTGGCAAAGTTTAATTGTGACTGCATGTGGCCTTTTTTGAGGAGTGGCTTTTTTCTTGCAACCTTCCCTTACAGGCAACATTAGTGGAGAAGTTTTGATATTGTTGTCAAATGCACACGACGACTGCTATTTGTCATAAATTTCTGCAACTGCTTCAGAGTTGCTGTAGGCCTCTAGGTAACGTCTCTGACCAGTTTCCTCCTTGCTCTTTGATCCAGTCTGGAGCGATGTCCTGATCCAGGGAAGGTCTGTGTTGTATCAAATACCTTCCACCTCTTAATAATAGACTTCGCTGTGCTTCTAGGCTTTGGCATTTTTTTGTATCCATCTCCTGACATGTACATGTCTACAACTTTTTCCTGGAGATCTGTTGTGAGTGCCTTGCCACCCATAGTTGATTTCAGGGACTGAAATGCTACAGGAAAGCTTTTTTTCATGCTGAGCAAATCAAAATGACCACAGCTGATCACAGTTGAAGGTCAAATGGCTTTGTGCACCATTGAGAAGGTGATTAGCTACACCTGATTGAGTTTACAAGTAATTTTTAGGAGGGGGTGATCCTTTTTCCAACTCAGTGATTTTGTTTTTGAATTGTTTTATTTTTTTCTGATATGTTGGTGCTATAAGTGACGCCATGTATATACAGCTGGATAAAACAAAAACTGTATCTGTCTTCATTGCAGGCCACAGAGCAACAAAATGTGATTATATTAAGGGGGGGGATTCTTTTCTATACCGTGTGTGTGTGTGTACATATGTATATGTGTGTGTGTGTAAATATGTATGTGTGTGTGTGTATATATATATATATATATATATACACACAGTCAGGTCCATAAATATTGGGACATCGACACAATTCTAACACTTTTGGCTCTATACACCACCACAATGGATTTGAAATGAAACGAACAAGATGTGCTTTAACGGAAGACTGTCTCAGCTTTAATTTGAGGGTATTTACATCCAAATCAGGTGAACGGTGTAGGAATTACAACAGTTTGCATATGTGCTTCCCACTTGCTAAGAGACCAAAAGTAATGGGACAATTGGCTTCTCAGCTGTTCCATGGCCAGGTGTGTGTTATTCCCTCATTACCCCAATTACAATGAGCAGATAAAAGGTCCAGAGTTCATTTCAAGTGTGCTATTTGCATTTGGAATCTGTTGCTATCAACTCTCAAGATGAGATCCAAAGAGCTGTCACTATCAGTGAAGCAAGCCATTATTAGGCTGAAAAAACAAAACAAACCCATCAGAGAGATAGCAAAAACATTCGGCTGGCCAAAACAACTGTTTGGAACATTCTTAAAAAGAATGAATGCATCGGTGAGCTCAGCAACACCAAAAGACCCGGAAGACCACGGAAAACAACTGTGGTGGATGACCAAAGAATTCTTTCCCTGGTGAAGAAAACACCCTTCACAACAGTTGGTCAGATCAAGAACACTCTCCAGGAGGTAGGTGTATGTGTGTCAAAGTCAACAATGAAGAGAAGACTTCACCAGAGTGAATACAGAGGGTTCACCACAAGATATAAACCATTGGTGAGCCTCAAAAATAGGAAGGCCAGATTAGAGTTTGCTAAACGACATCTAAAAAAGCCTTCACAGTTCTGGAACAACATCCTATGGACAGATGAGACCAAGATCAACTTGTACCAGAGTGATGGGAAGAGAAGAGTATGGAGAAGGAAAGGAACTGCTCATGATCCTATGCATACAACCTCATCAGTGAAGCATGATGGTGGTAGTGTCATGGCGTGGGCATGTATGGCTGCCAATGGAACTGGTTCTCTTGTATTTATTGATGATGTGACTGCTGACAAAAGCAGCAGGATGAATTCTGAAGTGTTTCGGGCAATATTATCTGCTCATATTCAGCCAAATGCTTCAGAACTCATTGGACGTCGCTTCACAGTGCAGATGGACAATGACCCAAAGCATACTGCAAAAGCAACCAAAGAGTTTTTTAAGGGAAAGAAGTGGAATGTTATGCAATGGCCAAGTCAATCACCTGACCTGAATCCGATTGAGCATGCATTTCACTTGCTGAAGACAAAACTGAAGGGAAAATGCCCCAAGAACAAGCAGGAACTGAAGACAGTTGCAGTAGAGGCCTGGCAGAGCATCACCAGGGATGAAACCCAGCGTCTAGTGATGTCTATGCATTCCAGACTTCAGCCTGTAATTGACTGCAAAGGATTTGCAACCAAGTATTAAAAAGTGAAAGTATGGTTTATGATTATTATTCTGTCCCATTACTTTTGGTCAATTAACAAGTGGGAGGCACATATGCAAATTGTTGCAATTCTTACACCATTCACCTGATTTGGATGTAAATACCCTCAAATTAAAGCTGACAGTCTGCAGTTAAAGCACATCTTGTTCGTTTCATTTCAAATCCATTGTGGTGGTGTATAGAGCTAAAAATGTTAGAATTGTGTTGATGTCCCAATATTTATGGACCTGACTGTACACACACATACACAAACATACACAAAGTGAAGGAGATAAGTATTTGATCCCCTGCTGATTTTGAATATCTTCCCACTCACAAAGAAATGATCAGTCTAAACATCGAATGGTAGGTGTATTGTAACACTGAGAGACAGAATAGCAACAAAAAATTCAAAAGAAGTGCATGTCTAACAAATTATGCACTGATTTGTATGTTCATGAGGGAAATAAGTATTTGATCCCCTATCATTCAGCAGGATTTCTGGCTACCAGGTGTCTTTCATACAGGTAACAAGCGGAGATTAGAAGCAGTCACTTAATGGGAGTGCTGCTAATCTCATTTTGTTACCTATATAAAAGACACCTGTCCATAGGGGCAATCAGATTCCAAACTCTCCACCATGGCAAAGACCAAAGAGCTGTCCAAGGATGTCAGGGACTAGATTGTAGACCTATACAAGGACTGGGCTACCAAACTATCGCCAAGCAGCTTGGTGAGGTGACAACAGTTGGTAAAATCATTCGCAAATGGAAGAAACACAAAACAACTGTCAGTCTTCCTAGGTCTGGCGCACGATGCGAGATCTCACATCGTGGAGTGTCAATGATCATGAGAATAGTGAGGAATCATCCCAGAACTACACGTGAGGATCTTGTCAATCATCTCCAGGCAGCTGGGACCAAAGTCACCAAGAAAACAATTGGTAACACACTAAGCTGACAAGGATTGAAATCCTGCAGTGCCCACAAGGTCCCTCTGCTCAAGAAAGCACATGTCCAGGCCCGTCTGAAGTTTGCCACTGAACATCTGAATGATGCAGAGGAGGACTGGTTGAAATTGTTGTGGTCAGATGAGACCAAAATCGAGCTCTTTGGTATTAACTCAACTCACTGTGTTTTGAGGAGGAGGAATGCTGCCTATGACCCCAAGAACACCATCCCAACTGTGAAACATGGTGGTGGAAACATTCTGCTTTGGGGGTGTTTTTCTGCTAAGGGGACAGGACAACTGCATCGCATCAAAGGGACGATGGACGGGACAATGTACGGTCAAATCTTGGATGAGAACCTTCTTTCCTCAGACAGGGCATTGAAAATAGGTCGTGGATGGGTGTTCCAGCATGACAATGACCCAAAACATGGCCAAGGCAACAAAGGAGTGGCTCAAGAAGAAGCTCATTAAGGTCCTGGAGTGGCCTAGCCAGTCTCCAGACCTTAATCCGATTGAAAATCTGTGGAGGGAGCTGAAAGTTCAAGTTGCCAAATATCAGCCACCAAACCTTAATGACTTGGAGAGGATCAGCCAAGAGGAGTGGGCCAAAATCCCTCCTGAGGTGTGTGCAAACCTGGTGGCCAACTACAGGAAACGTCTGACCTCTGTGATTGCCAACATAGGTTTTGCCACCAAGTACCAAGTCATGTTTTGTGAAGGGGATCAAATACTTATTTCCCTCATGAACATGCAAATCAGTGCATCATTTGTTAGACATGCATTTCTTTTGAATTTTTTTGTTGCTATTCTGTTTCTGTGTTACAATACACCTACCATTCGATTTTTAGACCATTTCTTTGTGAGTGGGCAAACATTCAAAATCAGAAGGGGATAAAATACTTATTTCCTTCAGTGTGTGTGTGTGTGTGTGTGTGTGTGTGTGTGTGTGTGTGTGTGTGATAAAACTTTTGTTTGTTTTTTTCTTAATAGTCTATACAAGGGATCAGGTGGTTATTGCATTATATTCTTAATTGATGAGGTCATTGCTTTCCCTCCAAAAGTCAGAGTTGTCAGATAAGAGCTTCTTTTTAGCACAAAGCTGTAATTGTATGTCCGGATGCAATTAGGATATGGTGTTTTTTCTGCATACTTTCTCAACTTGAGAGGTAAATTGTCTGGTGGTTTTAGCGACTAAAGTCAGGTGTCCATTTAGAGACAGTTCTAACTCTGGGCTGCATTGACATGTTACTTGTCTTTCTTTCTTTTTAACAGTGTGGTAATTACCAGTGTGAGAGAACTTTAGCAAACACAGTTTCACCTGACTTTACACCATTGGCTTAGGTATTACATTAGTGCAGAAATTGTCACCATTTTATAGTGTCCTTTTAGATTTTTTTGCTATCTGTATGATTTTTTTTTTTTATCCCATCTATTTCATATAATTGGAAGGAGGGTTAACTGCCTAAGCTTAGTGTAGAATTATACAGTATTTGGAAATCTGATGTCACAAAAAGGTAGAGCTGACAGCTGCACTATAGAAATTATTGTCCGGGGTTTATTTGCACCTGTTTCAAGCAGAAACTTCACTTGGAGAGGCTTGCAACTGGTGTTGCTTAGGCAGCAGTTTGTAGTGTACAAGAGATGTATATTAATTTATTCCTGTCCTTATTGTAATACATATGCATAGGAAAAAGCTTCTGGGTAAATGCCATGGTTTTTATAGCAAGTTTGTAGTCAAATGCATCATGCACTAGATTATGTATTCATCATCCAGATTTTCCTAATGATAAAACACAATTGTGACCAATACTGATTTTGCCCAGTTTCTAATCAAACCTGAAATTGAGCTCTAAGTCTAACATTTTGGTATGTGACTTGTTTATATGGTCAGAATAATGCTATTGTTACCTATTTAACAAGGTTTTCTGTTCTACATATTCTTTTGATCCCCAGCAGCTGCTGAGTTGAATACCTTTCACATGCCAGTGTTTATGGGCCATACAGCGCTGACAGCAGTCACATCCTTTGTATTGTGAATTGGAAAAGGTAAATGGTTTCTATCTAACGTTGGTCTCCTCTTCTACAGATCCCGTTTTTTGGACCACTCTTTGATGGAGCCATTGTAAATGGTAAAATCCTTCCAGGCCTGGTCCGAGCGACAGCCATTAATGCCAGCCGAGCTCTTAAATCTCTCATCCCGCTCTATCAGAACTTGTATCCTTTTTACATGGATTTTATGTGTTAAGAAAATGTATGAATCATTTCTCGGCTTAACATTTAAAGATTGGTAAGCTTATTCATTCCTCAGATATTGGCTGTTCTCTCATGAGGGGCTACATTTTAAGCCATGTATTCTGTGGGTCTAAATTTCCTGTGTAACATAGAGAGCAGATGTGAGCAAAAAAATGGGACACAGTGATGGATTCTTTGTTGAAAAAAAATGGATCTTCCTTTATTAAAGAGCAGCGGAGCCTAAGGCTGCATGTAGAAATCTTGCAAATGGAGTCCCCTACCTCCACAGATCACAATTATAACAAAAAGGCCACGTATTTGCAAGGCGGTTCTTTAATATGTGTTAGCTTTTTAATGAGCATCTGACCACTAGATCCGCTTATCTGTGTCTACAGTGTGTTTATGGTTTTGCTGCTCCACATCAGATCTCATGCCTACTAGAGCTCCAAAAGCTGCTTCTAACTAAAGGGATTTGTGTGTTTAATGACAGACTCCTTGTTCCTGGACATATCCAAACTGTGAGATATATATATATATATATATATATATATATATATATATATAGGAAATGGGGGGGGAATCATACAATAGTTTTAACCATTCCCTACTCAATCCCAAACTAAATAAAACATTTTGGCTTTAAGTAGAATTTAAAGAATAATTCCAGACATCGATATGTTAAACATAGTTACATTGGTCCACCTTGGACCGATATAAATATGTATATACCTCCTAGATGCTGGAAATCTCCACTTGCTTCCAGGGTCCCATGCTAAGCAGCTGGCCTGATTCATTGTGAATACAGGAGGTTGGCCACTCATCTCATGTGCCATTCAAAGAATACATTGTATTTTCTGAAAGAATGCAAAACGTTCTCTGATTGGACAAGGTACAGAGCGTGTCATCACCACCCCGCCTTTCCACCTTATCCAGTAAGTGAAGCCTTGCATTCAATGCAAGGCATTCACTGAACAGTGGCCATTCTGAGTGACCGACTTTCTGCGCTCACAATGCGGAAGAGCCAACACTCCGCGTGGGACCCAGAAGTATCTGCTTCATTGATTTCCAGCTTCCAGGGTCATCAGCCAGGTATGGTATACGCGTAGTTACAATATAACTATGTATAACGTTCTGATGCATGGATACATCTTGAACACCTTCCCACCCAGCCTATAGCAGATGGCCGGATGGGACGCTCCTACTTCTGAGTGGACGTTATATCACATCCTGTCTGAAGATGCCATCCGCAGGGCGACATAGCGGCGCTCACTATATTAGCCCGCTGCCTGTGTCATATGACCGCTGTGACTAATCACTGCAGATCACATGAAAATTATATACAATGGATGGTTTCCTTTTGTGCCATCCATTATATACAATTGTGGTGTTAGCTGTGATTGGTCACATGGTACAGATAGGGCCAATCACAGGCCACCTGTATCATGCGAAGAGCTTTGCCCAATCACAGATAATCACAACAAAAGACTGAATAAATCAGTTTCATTCCGTAACAATGGTTACTAATCTAAATGAAATACATTAGTATTAGTAATCATAATGTGTGGGAAAAAAAAAAACCTGATCACTTGCTCAGAGTAGTACAATGTTACTATGGTAACATTGTATTGCTCTGGTCACAGTGTGTGTAAAAAAACATGAAAAAAATGTAATAAAGAAAAAAATTGGAAATATTAAATTACTTTGTTTCATTTTTTTTTTACATACTGTCACCAGTCAGTGTCCCTGATCACCACCACACCAGTTATATGATAACGCTATATTAGACTGGTGACAATACATTAATTTTTTTTTTTTTTTTCATATCTTCAATTGGACCAAAACAATTACAACTCACCATTCCTCTTACTAAATACTTTGGACTGTCTATTTTCCACAAATGGGTCATTTGGGGGTGTTTTTTTTACTATCCTGGCATTTTCAGCCTCAAGAAATGATTGGCCATCAGTACATCCAGACTGATCGATTGTCAGATATATATATATATATATATATATATATATATATATATATATATATATACACCATGGTTTGTGGACTCTATAACTTTCCTACAGACTAAATACTATACACTGATGTGGGGTATTTTCACAAAAGAAATGTAGCAGAATACATTTTGATCTAAATTTATGAAGAAAGGTTATATATTTGCAAAATTTTATAACCGAAACGAAGAAAGCTTCTTTTTCTTTTTTTTTTTTTTTAAAGTTTTGGGGTTCTTGTTTAGCAAAAATTAAAAAATTCAGTGCTAATTAAATACCACCAAAAGAAAGCTCTATTTGTGTGAAAAATTGTAAAAATGTTTTATGGATACAGTACTGCATGACTTCATTCAAAGTTCATTCACAACACTGAAAGCTGAAAATTGGCCTGGGCAGGAAAGGGGTAAAAGTGCCTGGTATTGAAGTGGTTAAAGAAAACACGTACTGAGAAAAAAAACTCATTGCTGATCTGTGTTTAAAAAAAAAAAATAAATAAAAAATACTAGTTGCCTGGCAGACTCTGGCTTCACTGCGGGTGACACTGTGGGTTTTATTTACTAAAGCTGGAGAGTCCAAAATCAGACTCCCTTCTGCATAGAAACCAATCAGCTTCTAACCTCAGCTTGTTCAATGAAGCTTTGGCAATGAAACCTGGAAGCTGATTGGTTTCTATGCAGAAGGGAGTCTGATTTTGGACTCTCCAGCTTTAGTAAATAAACCCCTGTGGGTCAGGAAAGTCAAGACCCTTATTCTACATACTTGTTCAGGTCTTAGAAGGTAATTGGATCAGCAAAAAAACAAAGAGAGATCACCATGACATTTTCTATGCTTAACAACTTTTAAATGCAACATCTGTATACAGAAAGAAAAATGTAATCACCAGCTGGTAGGAGGCACCAGGTGCCTACACTTAACTGGCCTATGCTCCTTCCTTGTGCAGGGCACCTCTTCAGCCCTCCTAAATGGCTTGAAAATTGAAACTTGCCTAGTACTAAGCACTGCTCTCTTATATGACAACACCGGGGCAAACCTGGCAATTGGCACCAAATTAGCATCAAATGCTAAACTGTAGGAAGGTCACATGTTCCCCTTATTCCAAGGAGTATCCAGTTTTTCATGGGGCAGAAGCGGTAAATCGGAGTGGCAAGGGAGAGTGTACAAATTAGGAATAGCTTTTAATACAAGGTTGCTTTAAGAAGTTTACATCAAACCTATTGGAAAGCTGAACAAGGTTTCATTAAAGCCATAAATACTGCAAAAATTTTAAACCAGTGATTTGAGTCACAAATATCGCCCTAAAATAAAAATGAATATATATAGCAGGATCTTAGATAAATGGTTCTAAAAAAACTGCATTGGCAAAAAGTGAATGTCATCCATTATGTTGAACAGAGGAGAAAGACCCACAGCATTCCTAATAAATGGAGATTCAAATAATAAGTCCGTGACAGAAAAAAATAATTATCCTGGAAGGAGATTGCCCTCCCTTTGTGCTTCTCCATTCTTTCAAACAAATGGGTCCCAGTTTTTATAAGTAGGTATTCAAGTAGCCTGTGTTAAGGGGAAAAAAAACTTTGCCAACCCCCTTGAAGGCCTTGTTTCTAGTGGTGTAAGAGTTTTAACAAATGTGTATTTGTGCTCCTGAGTGAAATAGGCCGTTTATTGATCGCAAGTTGCTTCTCGGATCAATCAGACAGAATTACAGCAATCTGTCTCTATCACTGCCCGTGGCTCTGGCTCTGAGGTCTCTCGCCCTCCCTTAGTTTGTCCTTATCCTCCAGTGAGTTTGCCAGCTTTTCCAAACCTCTAAGCTGCTACATTTTGTCTCCAGTGCCCACTTTTAACAGCTGCCTCCTGCAATTACAATGAGAAGGTACAACAGGCAGCGATCGGAAGAACAATTGCTCCTTTCTGAACTAGTCGAGATGCTTTGGTGTCAGCCAGTAGTGTATTACTTACCTGTTGATAGCTGGGTTATTTTTCCCCTGTGATAATTTCTTTAAAAGCCTTAAAGTTCAGCAGAGACCCAGACTGGATTGTTGTCCTTAACCTTTCAATGGCATTTTTTCTGCTACTGTAACGTTTAGAACTTCTGTAACAAGCCTTGCGGTACCGTGGCTGAACTGCATGTTTGCCAGCGGGATTTATTAACTGCATCCTTTCCAGGCTGGTTATAGTTTGTGGTTTCATTCACTGGTTTAAATGACTAATTCTCGGACTAATGATCATTTGGTGTACCAATTGTAACAAAGTCAAGGCTTTACCAATGTCAAATCACTGGTTGCAGTGGGTTCTGCACTTTGCATGTCAGCACTCCTTTTTCCTAATTTTTAGATGAGCTGTGTAATGTGCAAAGCAGTATCATTTACTTTTCAGGCTGCCACACTCAGGCTAGGTTCACATCTCGCACATTCCTGCGGACCGCGTTTTGCGCGGGCACGAGAGTCCATTCATTTGAATGGACTCCCGTGCCCCGGGACACACAGGGAAGAAGTCCTTGCACTTCTTCAGAAAACGCAGCCCGCGCGGGAACCTCGGTTCCCAGTACGGTTGAGATTTCCAGTGCGGGCGGCGTGCCATTAGAACTAATGGCACCCGCCCGTGGGTCTGCATTGCTCTGTGCGGGTGGTGCAGCTGCACAGATTTTTGTGCGGATCTGGAGCGGCACCACTTGCACAGATGTGAACAAGGGGTCAATGCTGCCCTTTTTGCTATATGTGACCCATGCACATGTCATATGTGGGGTCAACATCATTGGATTCTTTCAACAGCCTTCTCTTTTCCTATGGGACACTTTTTTTTTCTCCCCTTAATTCTCCCTCAAGTCATCACTCTGGAAGCTTAAGAGGTGGGATGACTAAGCAGTATGTCTGGACTGATCCCTTCCTACAGGGTGACGCAGTACTTGTATGTATTCCATACTGCACACTGGTAGCTTCTGATTGCCAGAAAACAGTCACAAATTAAAAGCTGGCAATGTGCAGTGCACATCACATTATTATTTAATCTTTCAGAAGGCAAATTTGTGAAGTCTTCACAAATTCTTGAGAGCCCAGCTTGCTGATTGGTCACTTCAGGCAGAAGGACTGTAGTACAAATTTAACAAGGTGCAAAGTAGTATGATGTCTTCTTTGCCATCCTGTCTTTGTTGACTGATATTATGGTTCTTTTTTAAACATAATAAGGGGTTATGGGGGTTATTTACTGAAAGTGAAGAGTGCGAAATCTGGTGCAGCTCTGCATAGATACCAATCAGCTTCCAGGCTTTATTGCCAAAGCTGATGTTAGAAGCTGATTGGCTACTGTGCACAGCTGCACCAGATTGAGTGCACCAGTTTTAATAAATCTACCCCCTATGTAACCGTTTATGCATTTAGGGCACAATGTTGTTTCCCACAGAAACCAGTCTGACACGTGCTACTACTCAAAGCAGTTGCATAACTAATCAGATACAATGGAGGATTAAAAAGGATTAAAAAAATTTCTGAAAGCAAATACCAATTGTTTATAATTTACAGTGATTTAGCAAACTATAATCCAGTTAGAATCTAGATTTACTTTATTAAGAAAGTGGTCAATTTTTTTTTTTTTTAAATTGAAGACATTTTTTATTGAGTTTTTGCCAAAAAAAAAGCAAAACCAACAGGGAAGGAGAGGGTAGATCAGGTGTAGGACAAAAATGTCTTTCAAGCAGTAATACAGTACCATTAGCATTAGAGTAGTACAGACATACAGTGCCATTAGAGTAGTACAGACATACAGTGCCATTAGAGTAGTACAGACATACAGTGCCATTAGAGTAGTGCAGACATACAGTGCCATTAGAGTAGTACAGATATACAGTGCCATTAGAGTAGTACAGACATACAGTGCCATTAGAGTAGTACAGATATACAGTGCCATTAGAGTAGTACAGACATACAGTGCCATTAGAGTAGTACAGACATACAGTGCCATTAGAGTAGTACAGACATGGCTCCCAAAAAGAGGGTTATACTAGGGTATTGAGCACATTTAGCCTATATTACATTTTACAAAAAGGGAGCCCATGACAATACATATGAATGTATTTATTAATAATCAGAAATTTGGCCTAAGGACTGTATCTCTGTGTTTAGTTTTGTGACTATTTTAAGTCATTTTATGTAATATAGTGGACAAATCTTGCCAAACTTTGTGTTAATTTTCAATAATCTTGGCATTAGGTTGCAACCTTTTAATTCGGCAACAGAATAGTCACCTGTAAGCATCATGTACCATCTCCGTGAGGTTAATAAGATATGTAGTATGTTTGGTTGAACCCGTATTTCCAATACGCAACATGCCACAGTCTTGCATATTGGTGAAAAGTAAATTCTCCAGTGGGACTAAACATTATCATGATTCGATCAGGCTTTAGAGCTTCTACCCATCTGCTGCTAACAAAAGCAGAGTGAGGTCCTCACGAATGTTAAGTGTCCAATGCCATTTTAACATTGCCATGCCTATGACAAAGGCATGCACAGAAAGCAGGGTGTGAAGTTGGAGCTTCCTTCTCATGAGCCCAAGAGGCCTGCCATCCGTGTTGGCATATGTTACAGCCTGATAGCAGCGCTTGGCTTGGTTGTCTTGATGAGAGCCTAAATCTGGGCCTTTGTTCTTCTAGACACCAATCAGGGCCAGCAGGAGCTTCTCACAGTGGGAAGAGCTGACCGCCAGCGTTCACAATAGCTGCATTGTCCTGTTGCAAATTTCTCAAAACAGTTTGACAGCTTCTGGAAGAAGAGGTTATGGGGGAGTAGGAGGAATCTGCCTCCCAACACCATCTGCGGGTTATAACCTGAAACTCTGCACACGCTGACAAAAATGAGGGGAAAAATGAGATTTGTGATAATTATGGAGGCTTGGATTGGCACTGAAAAGCTGCACTCTTGCTGTGTCACACATTAACCTTTCATTTGTAGCAGAGAAGAGCTGTAAGAGGCTTATTTGGCATAGTTACATTTTCTTTAATTTAACTCTTCTGCAAGATTTTTTTTTCATGCTTCTAATACTCTAATACTTAGCACAGACCTGTGGTCATCACAGTGAAAACCTTCAGAAAATCGTTTTTTAATTTTGCGGCTTTTTTGTCTTTTAACGTGTTAAATGTTGTTGCAACCTCTGTGGGAACAATGTATAACTTGTGTTTTTTTTTTTTGTTTTTTTTGTAATCCCACATTTTATAGTCTATTGATTTGCCCTCTCTATTGGTGCTATTGGCCATTGTTATCAAGGCAGAAAATGATGGGAAATCTAAAATGTTACAGTTGTCACCAGAAGCAAGAGGTGAAGGGAAAATCTTCCAATGCTGGAAACCTGTTTCAGTCAGACAGTCTGAGAGGATTTCCCTTCACTTTGGAGAGATTTCCTCTTCCAAATGGGAAGTTCCAGCTTTAGATACACGTTAAAGCTTATGTTTGGTTTGCTTTGGTTTTTAAAGCAGGCTGTTAGATACAACAATAACTGAAAATGTTAATAAATGCTGAAGAGTATCTTACAGTTCGATTTTTAATTTTCCGTTTGTGTGACTCCAGGACTTCACTCTGATGATCATTCATCTGGGTTCTTCAAAGCAAAACTGTTTTTGTTAGTGTGACTCCTACTCTGGGCCACTGACAATTTAAGCAAGCAGGGCAGGGGGTGTATCAACCTGAAGTGTCACAGGCTCACTTCAGAGCTTTAAAGAACATGTAAACCCACCATTTCATATTCCTGGTTCTCTTTGTATTGTCTCCTTTGTGTGAAATCCCTGATGTTCTGCTGTATCTCTGCTTTTCTGACTACACTAGGCAGGAGAGCACAGCACGGTCAGTTTTCTAGCTGTGCTGGCTACTCAGTCTGCTCTCTTGAGACTTCTGCTGACATGCTCAGGCATTCATTTGGAAGTTCAGTGTACTGCTGTTGTTCCTTCCTCACCTCTCCACCTGAGAAGAGAGGGTATGTGATCATTTAAAAAGGGGAAAAATTTCTATTTTTTTTTATATGTATGCACAAATATTTTACCTTTCATTTCTATTTTAAACTGAATGAGTTGTCTTACAAGTTGAAATTTTTGTTTTTTGTTTTTTTTTTTAAAGAGTACCACCAGCGTAGACTACTACAGTGATTCTTTGCTTCCACAGCAGCCCACATGTATATGCTGACTTATCCTTCTGAAAAGGCTAGTTCCGAGGCTGTTATACTGATCCCATTGCTTTAGTACCTTTTAAGTCACTCGGAACAAGTATGTTTAAAGGAGAAGAGCAGCCAAAGCTCGTTTGGCTGTACTTCTGTGAATCACAGGAGTGCAGTTCTTTTTGCACTCGTGACCTGCGGTTGGCTGTTGTCACAGAGCCGGTCCAGGCTGGGTAAAAATACCGACCATTAGGATCGGGATGCACCCAGACGAGCCACTGAGAGCCTGAGCCAGTCGCTCCCTCCCCCTCCATAGCCCGGGCTGAGCAGAGAATAGTGACTGACAGTCACCACTCTCTGCTCAGAGCGGCGATAAGTGGTGTTTGATCGATCACTTCTCAGCCTTAGAGCCATTGGGGGACAGATGCAGCATCCCACCTAGATAAGTACAATTTAAAAAAACAAAAACATACTCTTCTTTTAATACTGACTGTTCAGTTTTATAGGCATATAAAATAATTTTGAAGCATCATGATTAGTCACATTACCTAAAATACCCTTAGTCACCTTACTAATACAGTACGAGTTTTTATCCACAATATTCAGTCACTGATTTTGTACTGTGTATTGGAATTAAGTAAGTTTGGGTGTTTTACTGTCTGAATTTAAACGATATGTGAACTCAACATTGCATATTCCTAATATGTGCCTGCTGTACCATGTACTTGTATGAAAAAATCCAGCTCCTTTCCTTTTTATCCTTTGTATTTCTTTCTTAGTGTGGTCAGTTTTAAATAAGAAAGCAGTGGGTCTGGCAAGAACCGGGGATTTCACACAAAGAAGGAGAGCACAGTGCGGTCAGTTCTCTAGCTGTGCCTGCTCTCCTTCAATGATCATACTTGTCATGACACTCCCCTTGCCTGCGCAGCCTTTCACTTGGAAGATCAGTGTACTGCTGTCTTTCCTCCCCTAGCAGCTGAGACCAGGGGGAATGTGATCACTTATAAAAAATGGAAAAAAGGTGTTTGTAATGTTTTTTTTATATCTATACACAAATGTTTTGCCTTTCATTTCTATTTTAAACTGGATGGGTTGAGGTTTTACAATCACTTTAAGTTTGGCATTTCCTGTGCTGTTTTACCATTTGTGAATAAGGCAATGTTTACAAATCAGGAATGGACATCTATATTTAATTGTAGAAGTTAATACAGTGAAAGCCATTTGTACCTCTGATGGCTGCATATATTTAAGTCTAGATTATTGTTGTACAAGCTAAGCCAGCTGACCCCCAGGGGCACAGGGTGCATTAGTTTAAACTAATATGCAGCTTATCAGGGAGATAGAGACAGTGTCTTGGGCTGTCATTTGTCACAGTTCACTTTAAGTAATACAATCAAACTTTATGTGCATTCATAATAATTACAAGATTCAATTGGGCCAGGATATGATTGCCTTGCACATAGATGTAGATAAGCCTTGAGTAATTCACTCCTCATGGTGTAGGCAGCTGAATGTGTCTAGGTCTGCATGCTGGGGAGCTTAACTGTGGATTAGCACAAGTGCTAGCTTTTTAAACAGATTGCCTGTCTGCTCTGATCTCTATAGATCTCTTGTTTTGACCATGTCTGCAGATTTTGGTAAATGATTAACTAGGTCAGGCTTACTGGCTGACTGCCTCTTCATCAGGGTTGGCCTAAAGAGTGTGGATTGGTCTGCCATACACTTCTTGGCTGTTAAGCGTCTGATCTGGCCTAAAAGGTTTCATTGGCATGTTGCTAAAGACTGCCAATTGCTAGGAAAAAGAAATGTGACAAGTTTTTTTTTAATTGATGTGAAACCAGAAAGTGGTACAGGTAAGAAGATAATTGGCTATAAGTGCATAAAGTAGGCATTTTTATTATTTTGCCCTTGGTTTTGTTAATAAACAAAAAGGTCAATTTGCATCTTGCTTGAAAGTACAGGGTCGATGTTACATAAATTAGTAATAAAGGTGAAAGCAGTGGGGGAAGGGGGAGCCGGTGCAGCCGCCCTGGGTGCAACATTTTGAGGGGCACAGAAATTAGTTCTTGTCCTTCTCCCAGACCTCCGAGCCCCCGGAAAACCTGCAGCTCCATCCACCTGCTCCTTTGATGACAACTCCATCCTCCTGACCACTCCCTGGTCTCATTGTCTGGATGACAGCCAGCTTGGGAGGTGCAGCTGTACTGAATGGAGGGGATCCCCCACATTGCTTTGTCCTGAGTTGTGTGCCACTGTTAAATTTTAACAGATCCCAGCCAGCACAGCTCCTGCCTTTCCCTCCACACAAATAGGAGAGGCTAAATATACTCTGCCCCCTCCCGTCCCTCTCTGCTTATGTCCATTCCACATTCCGTGCAGTCTGTATGCTGCAACTGTGAAGGGGATGTGGAGGCGGGAAGTTTAAACAAGTAGTCAGCATCCACATTGAAACAGAAGCTGCTGACTGAGCCAGTGAGCCCCAGGAGACCATCCACGTGAGTGAGCACTGTCACTGTGACAGAACCCTTTCCTTCTCCCTCTCTCCCTGCCCCCTCTGTCCCTGCCCTGCCCCCTCTGTCCCTCCCTGCCCTGCCCCCTCTGTCCCTCCCTGCCCTGCCCCCTCTGTCCCTCCCTGCCCTGCCCCCTCTGTCCCTCCCTGCCCTGCCCCCTCTGTCCCTCCCTGCCCTGCCCCCTCTGTCCCTCCCTGCCCTGCCCTCTCTGTCCCTCCCTGCCCTGCCCTCTCTGTCCCTCCCTGCCCTGCCCTCTCTGTCCCTCCCTGCCCTGCCCTCTCTGTCCCTCCCTGCCCTGCCCTCTCTGTCCCTCCCCGCCCTGCCCTCTCTGTCCCTCCCCGCCCTGCCCTCTCTGTCCCTCCCCGCCCTGCCCTCTCTGTCCCGCCCTGCCCTCTCTGTCCCTCCCTGCCCTCTCTGTCCCTCCCTGCCCTCTCTGTCTGTCCCTCCCTGCCCTCTGTCTGTCCCTCTCTGCCCAGCCCTCTCTGTCCCTCTCTGCCCAGCCCTCTCTGTCCCTCCCTGCCCTGCCCTCTCTGTCCCTCCCTGCCCTGCCCTCTCTGTCCCTCCCTGCCCTGCCCTCTCTGTCCCTCTCTGCCCTGCCCTCTCTCTCCCTCCCTGCCCTGCCCTCTCTGTCCCTCCCTGCCCTGCCCTCTCTGTCCCTCCCTGCCCTGCCCTCCCTGTCCCACCCTGCCCTCTTGGTCCCTCCCTGCCCTCTCAGTCCCTCCCTGCCATCTCTCTCCCTCCCTGCCCTGCCATCTCTCTCCCTCCCTGCCCTGCCATCTCTCTCCCTCCCTGCCCTGCCATCTCTCTCCCTCCCTGCCCTGCCATCTCTCTCCCTCCATGCCCTGCCATCTCTCTCCCTCCATGCCCTGCCATCTCTCTCCCTCCCTGCCATCTCTCTCCCTCCCTGCCATCTCTCTCCCTCCCTGCCATCTCTCTCCCTCCCTGCCATCTCTCTCCCTCCCTGCCCTGCCATCTCCCTCCCTGCCCTACCATCTCCCTCCCTGCCCTGCCATCTCTCTCCCTCCCTGCCCTGCCATCTCTCTCCCTCCCTGCCCTGCCATCTCTCTCCCTCCCTGCCATCTCTCTCCCTCCCTGCCCTGCCATCTCTCCCCCTGCCCTCGCTTTCCCTCCCTCCCAGCCCTCGCTTTCCCTCCTTCCCAGCCCTCGCTTTCCCTCCCTCCCAGCCCTCGCTTTCCCTCCCTCCCAGCCCTCGCTTTCCCTCCCTCCCAGCCCTCGCTTTCCCTCCCTCCCAGCCCCCGCTTTCCCTCCCTCCCTCCCAGCCCCCGCTGTCCCTCCCTCCCTCCCAGCCCTCGCTGCCCCTCCCTCCCTCCCAGCCCTCGCTGTCCCTCCCTCCCTCCCAGCCCTCGCTGTCCCTCCCTCCCTCCCAGCCCTCGCTGTCCCTCCCTCCCTCCCAGCCCTCGCTCCCAGCCCTCGCTCCCAGCCCTCCCTCCCTCCCTCCCAGCCCTCGCTCTCCCTCCCTCCCAGCCCTCGCTCTCCCTCCCTCCCAGCCCTCGCTCTCCCAGCCCTCGCTCTCCCTCCCTCCCAGCCCTCGCTCTCCCTCCCTCCCTCCCAGCCCTCCCTCCCTCCCAGCCCTCCCTCCCTCCCAGCCCCTCGCTCTCCCTCCCTCCCAGCCCTCGCTCTCCCTCCCTCCCTCCCTCCCTCCCAGCCCTCGCTCTCCCTCCCTCCCTCCCAGCCCTCGCTCTCCCTCCCTGCCCTCGCTCTCATTCCCTCCCTCCCTGCCCTCGCTCTCATTCCCTCCCTCCCTGCCCTCGCTCTCATTCCCTCCCTCCCTCCCTGCCCTCGCTCTCATTCCCTCCCTCCCTCCCTGCCCTCGCTCTCATTCCCTCCCTCCCTCCCTGCCCTCGCTCTCATTCCTTCCCCTCCCTCCCTCCCTGCCCTCGCTCTCATTTCCTTCCTCCCTCCCTCCCTCCCTGCCCTCGCTCTCATTTCCTCCCTCCCTCCCTCCCTGCCCTCGCTCTCATTTCCTCCCTCCCTCCCTCCCTGCCCTCGCTCTCATTTCCTCCCTCCCTGCCCTCGCACTCATTCCCTCCCTCCCTCCCTCCCTGCCCTCGCTCTCATTCCCTCCCTCCCTGCCCTCGCTCTCATTCCCTCCCTCCCTCCCTGCCCTCGCTCTCATTCCCTCCCTCCCTCCCTGCCCTCGCTCTCATTCCCTCCCTGCCCTCGCTCTCATTCCCTCCCTGCCCTCGCTCTCATTCCCTCCCTGCCCTCGCTCTCATTCCCTCCCTGCCCTCGCTCTCATTCCCTCCCTGCCCTCGCTCTCATTCATTCCCTCGCTCTCATTCATTCCCTCCCTGGCCTCGCTCTCATTCCCTCCCTGCCCTCGCTCTCATTCATTCCCTCCCTCTCATTCCCTCCCTGCCCTCGCTCTCATTCCCTCCCTGCCCTCGCTCTCATTCCCTCCCTCCCTCCTTGCCCTCGCTCTCATTCCTTCCCTGCCCTCGCTCTCATTCCCTCCCTGCCCTCGCTCTCCTTCCCTCCCTGCCCCCCCTCTCCTTCCCTCCCTGCCCCCCCTCTCCTTCCCTCCCTGCCCCCGCTCTCCTTCCCTCCCTGCCCCCGCTCTCCTTCCCTCCCTGCCCCCGCTCTCCTTCCCTCCCTCCCTCCCTGCCCCCGCTCTCCTTCCCTCCCTCCCTCCCTGCCCCCGCTCTCCTTCCCTCCCTCCCTCCCTGCCCCCGCTCTCCTTCCCTCCCTCCCTCCCTGCCCCCGCTCTCCTTCCCTCCCTCCCTCCCTGCCCCCGCTCTCCTTCCCTCCCTGCCCCCGCTCTCCTTCCCTCCCTGCCCCCGCTCTCATTCCCTCCCTCCCTACCCCCGCTTTCATTCCCTCCCTGCCCCCGCTCTCCTTCCCTCCCTCCCTGCCCCCGCTCTCCTTCCCTCCCTCCCTCCCTGCCCCCGCTCTCCTTCCCTCCCTGCCCCCGCTCTCCTTCCCTCCCTGCCCCTGCTCTCCTTCCCTCCCTGCCCCCGCTCTCCTTCCCTCCCTGCCCCCGCTCTCCTTCCCTCCCTGCCCCCGCTCTCCTTCCCTCCCTGCCCCCGCTCTCCTTCCCTCCCTGCCCCCGCTCTCCTTCCCTCCCTGCCCCCGCTCTCCTTCCTTCCCTGCCCCTGCTCTTCTTCCCTCCTTGCCCCCGCTCTCCTTCCCTCCCTCCCTCCCTCTCTGCCCCCGCTCTCATTCCCTCCCTCCCTCCCTGCCCCCGCTCTCCCTGCCCCCGCTCTCCCTGCCCCCGCTCTCCCGCTCTCCCTGCCCCCGCTCTCCCTCCCTCCCTGCCCCCGCTCTCATTCCCTCCCTGCCCCCGCTCTCATTCCCTCCCTCCCTGCCCCCGCTCTCATTCCCTCCCTCCCTCCCTGCCCCCGCTCTCATTCCCTCCCTCCCTCCCTGCCCCCGCTCTCATTCCCTCCCTCCCTCCCTGCCCCCGCTCTCCTTCCCTCCCTCCCTCCCTGCCCCCGCTCTCCTTCCCTCCCTCCCTCCCTGCCCCCGCTCTCCTTCCCTCCCTCCCTCCCTGCCCCCGCTCTCCTTCCCTCCCTCCCTCCCTGCCCCCGCTCTCCTTCCCTCCCTGCCCCCGCTCTCCTTCCCTCCCTCCCTCCCTGCCCCCGCTCTCCTTCCCTCCCTCCCTCCCTGCCCCCGCTCTCCTTCCCTCCCTCCCTCCCTGCCCCCGCTCTCCTTCCCTCCCTCCCTCCCTGCCCCCGCTCTCCTTCCCTCCCTCCCTCCCTGCCCCCGCTCTCCTTCCCTCCCTCCCTCCCTGCCCCCGCTCTCCTTCCCTCCCTCCCTCCCTGCCCCTGCTCTCCTTCCCTCCCTGCCCCCGCTCTCCTTCCCTCCCTGCCCCCGCTCTCCTTCCCTGCCTCCCTCCCTGCCCCGCTCCCATTCCCTCCCTCCCTGCCCCCGCTCTCATTCCCTCCCTGCCCCCGCTCTCATTCCCTCCCTGCCCCCGCTCTCATTCCCTCCCTGCCCCCGCTCTCATTCCCTCCCTGCCCCCGCTCTCATTCCCTCCCTGCCCCCGCTCTCATTCCCTCCCTCCCTTCCTGCCCTCTCATTCCCTCCCTGCCCTCGCTCTCATTCCCTCCCTCCCTCCCTGCCCTCGCTCTCATTCCCTCCCTCCCTCCCTGCCCTCGCTCTCATTCCCTCCCTCCCTCCCTGCCCTCGCTCTCATTCCCTCCCTCCCTCCCTGCCCTCGCTCTCATTCCCTCCCTCCCTCCCTGCCCTCGCTCTCATTCCCTCCCTCCCTCCCTGCCCTCGCTCTCATTCCCTCCCTCCCTCCCTGCCCTCGCTCTCATTCCCTCCCTCCCTCCCTGCCCTCGCTCTCATTCCCTCCCTCCCTCCCTGCCCTCGCTCTCATTCCCTCCCTCCCTCCCTGCCCTCGCTCTCATTCCCTCCCTCCCTCCCTGCCCTCGCTCTCATTCCCTCCCTCCCTGCCCTCGCTCTCATTCCCTCCCTCCCTGCCCTCGCTCTCATTCCCTCCCTGCCCTTGCTCTCATTCCCTCCCTCCCTGCCCTTGCTCTCATTCCCTCCCTCCCTCCCTGCCCTCGCACTCATTCCCTCCCTCCCTGCCCTCGCACTCATTCCCTCCCTCCCTCCCTGCCCTCGCACTCATTCCCTCCCTCCCTCCCTGCCCTCGCTCTCATTCCCTCCCTCCCTCCCTGCCCTCGCTCTCATTCCCTCCCTCCCTCCCTGCCCTCGCTCTCATTCCCTCCCTCCCTGCCCTCGCTCTCATTCCCTCCCTCCCTGCCCTCGCTCTCATTCCCTCCCTCCCTGCCCTCGCTCTCATTCCCTCCCTCCCTGCCCTCGCTCTCATTCCCTCCCTCCCTGCCCTCGCTCTCATTCCCTCCCTCCCTCCCTGCCCTCGCTCTCATTCCCTCCCTCCCTCCCTGCCCTCGCTCTCATTCCCTCCCTCCCTGCCCTCGCTCTCATTCCCTCCCTCCCTCCCTGCCCTCGCTCTCATTCCCTCCCTGCCCTCGCTCTCATTCCCTCCCTGCCCTCGCTCTCATTCCCTCCCTGCCCTCGCTCTCATTCATTCCCTCCCTCTCATTCCCTCCCTCCCTGCCCTCGCTCTCATTCCCTCCCTCCCTGCCCTCGCTCTCATTCCCTCCCTGCCCTCGCTCTCATTCCCTCCCTGCCCTCGCTCTCATTCCCTCCCTGCCCTCGCTCTCATTCCCTCCCTCCCTGCCCTCGCTCTCATTCCCTCCCTCCCTGCCCTCGCTCTCATTCCCTCCCTCCCTGCCCTCGCTCTCATTCCCTCCCTGCCCTCGCTCTCATTCCCTCCCTCCCTGCCCTCGCTCTCATTCCCTCCCTGCCCTCGCTCTCATTCCCTCCCTGCCCTCGCTCTCATTCCCTCCCTGCCCTCGCTCTCATTCCCTCCCTGCCCTCGCTCTCATTCCCTCCCTGCCCTCGCTCTCATTCCCTCCTTCCCTCCCTGCCCTCGCTCTCATTCCCTCCTTCCCTCCCTGCCCTCGCTCTCATTCCCTCCCTCCCTCCCTGCCCTCGCTCTCATTCCCTCCCTCCCTCCCTGCCCTCGCTCTCATTCCCTCCCTCCCTCCCTGCCCTCGCTCTCATTCCCTCCCTCCCTCCCTGCCCTCGCTCTCATTCCCTCCCTCCCTCCCTGCCCTCGCTCTCATTCCCTCCCTCCCTCCCTGCCCTCGCTCTCATTCCCTCCCTGCCCTCGCTCTCATTCCCTCCCTGCCCTCCCTGCCCTCGCTCTCATTCCCTCCCTGCCCTCGCTCTCATTCCCTCCCTGCCCTCGCTCTCATTCATTCCCTCCCTCTCATTCCCTCCCTCCCTGCCCTCGCTCTCATTCCCTCCCTGCCCTCGCTCTCATTCCCTCCCTCCCTGCCCTCGCTCTCATTCCCTCCCTCCCTGCCCTCGCTCTCATTCCCTCCCTCCCTGCCCTCGCTCTCATTCCCTCCCTCCCTGCCCTCGCTCTCATTCCCTCCCTCCCTGCCCTCGCTCTCATTCCCTCCCTCCCTGCCCTCGCTCTCATTCCCTCCCTCCCTGCCCTCGCTCTCATTCCCTCCCTCCCTGCCCTCGCTCTCATTCCCTCCCTCCCTGCCCTCGCTCTCATTCCCTCCCTCCCTGCCCTCGCTCTCATTCCCTCCCTCCCTGCCCTCGCTCTCATTCCCTCCCTCCCTGCCCTCGCTCTCATTTCCTCCCTCCCTGCCCTCGCTCTCATTCCCTCCCTCCCTGCCCTCGCTCTCATTCCCTCCCTCCCTGCCCTCGCTCTCATTCCCTCCCTCCCTGCCCTCGCTCTCATTCCCTCCCTCCCTGCCCTCGCTCTCATTCCCTCCCTCCCTGCCCTCGCTCTCATTCCCTCCCTGCCCTCGCTCTCATTCCCTCCCTCCCTCCCTGCCCTCGCTCTCATTCCCTCCCTCCCTCCCTGCCCTCGCTCTCATTCCCTCCCTCCCTCCCTGCCCTCGCTCTCATTCCCTCCCTCCCTCCCTGCCCTCGCTCTCATTCCCTCTCTCCCTCCCTGCCCTCGCTCTCATTCCCTCCCTCCCTCCCTGCCCTCGCTCTCATTCCCTCCCTCCCTGCCCTCGCTCTCATTCACTCCCTGCCCTCGCTCTCACTCACCTCGCTCTCACTCCCACTCCCTGCCCTCGCTCTCACTCCCTGCCCTCGCTCTCACTCCCTGCCCTCGCTCTCACTCCCACTCCCTGCCCTCGCTCTCGCTCCCTCTCGCTCCCTGCCCTCGCTCTCGCTCCCTCTCGCTCCCTGCCCTCTCTCTCGCTCCCTGCCCTCTCTCTCGCTCCCTGCCCTCTCTCTCGCTCCCTGCCCTCGCTCTCGCTCCCTGCCCTCGCTCTCGCTCCCTGCCCTCGCTCTCGCTCCCTGCCCTCCCTCTCGCTCCCTGCCCTCCCTCTCGCTCCCTGCCCTCCCTCTCGCTCCCTTCCCTCCCTCTCGCTCCCTTCCCTCCCTCTCGCTCCCTTCCCTCCCTCTCGCTCCCTGCCCCCTCTCTCGCTCCCTGCCCTCTCACTCCCTGCCCTCGCTCTCACTCAATCCCTCCCTCGCTCTCTCTCCCTGCCCCCTCTCAAGGCTCCTCTTTAAGATTTGCCTTACTGTGAAGACATTTTTTTAAACCTTTTTAAATCATGATACACCATTGGAAATCTTCAAAAGTTTGTGATTCATGGGATCATATATTATAAATGAAAAACAATAGCACAAAGTTCAGCATTAAGTGTATTTTACTTTTTATGCAAACTAAAATTGAAATAGAGGTATAAAGACCATTGTTATATTAACTATGACTGATGAAAAGCTCACTATTTTTCTAACCATTTTCAGATATGCACAAACACATTTATTCCACTTCTACCTTGGTGAGATGGGATCTAGCACACAATGGTTCTAAACTGTTGGCCTCTTACAAGTATTCATTCTGTTTGCAGTTAATGTAATGTCACCTCTCCAAGGACAGTTCGCAATATTAAAATGACACACACAATTGAATGGTAAAGTATTTGTCCTTGTCATGATTATTATTACTATTTCAAAAAGTATTTTATGTGGATCTTCCAAAAACATTACAGTGTTAAAAAGAAATAAGATAGAATTTTGTAGGCTTTGTGTTGCTGGCTTTTATGTTCGTTTTTGTCCATGATTATTATATCAGTTTGTGTTCATTTGGTTACACAGTATTAATGTTATTGAATAATCCAGCTGCCATTGTGCATTTCCCTGCATCTTAGCTGCAGGCAGTACTCTGGGACACAAGCTTCCAGTAATGCAGTGTCTCATCTAAGTTGTAATACCAATATAAAAATAGCAGGTCAGCGTTAAAACTCCATTACCTTATCTTTACTGTTAGGAAGAGTAGGTAGAAAGGAGCGCCTGCTCTCCAATAAATGCAAGTCAGAATGTGAGTTTATTGGAAATTGCAAAAAGTTTGACAAGCAAACGCGTTTTTGACTCCCCCTTCTTCAGGGCTATTTAACAAACAAAAGGTATTACAAAAAAATATATAAAAATATGTAACTGCATAGAAATGGAAAAAAGGTAACTTATCTTTACTGTTGGTATACACTATATTGCCAAAAGCATTGGGACACCCCTCCAAATCATTGGATTCAGATGTTCCAATCGCCTCCTTGGCCTGAGGTGTATAAAATCAAGCACCTAGGCGTGCAGACTGCTTCTCCAAACATTTGTGAAATAATGGGTTGCTCTCAAGAGCTCATTGCATTGAAGCGTGGTACCGTTATAGGTTGCCACCTGTGGTACCGTTATAGGTTGCCACCTGTGCAATAAGTTCATCCATTAAATTTCCTTACTAAATATTCCACGGTCAACTGTTAGTGGTATTATTATAAAGTGGAAGCAACTGGGAACAACATCAACTTAGCCACGATGTGGGAGACCACGTAAAGTGACAGAGTGGGGTGCACAGTACGTAGACGTCACCAACTGTCTTCAGAGTCAATAGCTAAAGGCCTCCAAACTTCATGTGGCCTTCAGATTAGCACAACAACAGTGCGTAGAGAGCTTCATGGAATGGGTTTCCATAGCCGAGCAGCTGCATCCAAGCCTTCTCTGGACTGACGAATCACGCTTCTCTGTCTGGCAGTCCGATGGACATGTCTGGGTTTAGTGGTTGCCAGGAGAACGGTACTTTGTGTAAAAAAAAAGAAAAAAAACCCACAGCTAGAGCCTAGTCCTGTGAGCGGTATATCTGCCAGTGCCAAACCCTTCTTTGGGGCAATGCATCCAAGGACAACGCACTACAGAAAAAAAAACACCAAAAAGGATATAGCACCTCACAGGCTATCAATGGCAGTATTTATTTGGACGTAAGAAATATATGTATACATATCAAAACATATAATTTCAATGCATGTACCCCGACTATCTTCACCCCTCCACCCCCCTAACAATCCCCCTACCCCACACACCCAGCATCCATATTGGGGCTACATCGTTCCATTGCACACTCTAGCCGGGCAATATCTCTATATATACATGCACCATCTGCTACCAGAATTGGTATTGCTACAGAGGGACTCTTAAGGGACACTGTCCGACATACTCAGGATAAGGGGGATGAGGGGACATAGGGAGAGGTGGGTGGAGGTGGCCTTGGGTGTGCTGGAGTGGGGCGGGGGTCTAGTCTAGGAGTGCAAGCCTGTGAGGCGCTATATCCTTTTTGGTGTTTTTTTTTCTGTAGGAGAACGGTACTTCCCTGACTGCATTGTGCCAAGTGTAAAGTTTGTTGAAGGGGGATTATGGTGTGGGGTTGTTATTCAGGGGTTGGGGTAACCCCTTAGTTCCAGTGATGAGAACTCTTAAGGTGTCAGCATACCAAGACATTTTGGACAATTTCATTCTCTCAACTTTGTAGGAACAGTTCCAACACGACAGCGCGCTAGTGCACAAAGCAAGGTCCATAAAGACAATGAGGAGCAAGTTTGGGATGGAGGAACTTGCGAGTCCTGCCCTCAACCCGATAGAACACCTTTGGGATGAATTAGAGCGGAGACTGCGAGTCAGGCCGACATCAGTGCCTGACCTCACAAATGCGCTTCTGGAAGAATGGTCAAACAATTCCCATTGACTCACTCCTAAACCTTGTGGACAGCCTTCCCAGAAGAGTTGAAGCTGTATAGTGGGCCAACTCAATATTGAACCCTACGGACTAAGTGTGGGATGTCATTAAAGATCATGTGTGTGTAAAGTCAGGCGTCCCAATACTTTTGGCAATATAGTGTATGTCTGTGGAAATATCACTTTTCGTTACTACATTTTGTGTTTTTACATCTCACATTTTAATTTTTAAGTTATTTTTAAATCTTACATTTAGTAGGTCAAAACTATGTATTGTTTATTGATTTTCTTTTCTTAAGTATATAAAGCACAGCTTATAAGTAAAATTTAAATTTTTAACTGTGGAAAATGTTTGTTTTTTATGCCAGGGAACCTTTACTTGGGAGGGACCTCCATCATACCACGGGAAACCTCATCTAGCATATTACCACACCAAATAATCAGATCCTAGAATATATGTGGAAACCAGCTTCAGTTATAACTCACATATAAAGCTCATTAAAGCTCTCTAAACACAGATGTAGGAAAAAATGCTCAGTAGGTGTCCCTGACACGTATTGAACATTTCATGGTGCTTTGCTATCACGCCACTTTATTTCAGTACAATTAAGATGTGCAAAATTCTAAATTATATGGAATATCTTCTCTGTTGTTTTTAATGTACCCCTGTGTTTTGGATCACTGTTATAAGGCAACAGGGCACCCTCACACCTTTGTACACATTCAACCATACAGCACAGTTGGGATAAGGTTTTGGTGTTGGAAAAGGATGAGCCAAACCCTGAAGGAAGCTTTCAGTTTTAATCCAATCCACTGTGACCAGGGCATGCCCCTTAACTACATACAGTGGGTAAAATTAGTATTGAACACGTCACCATTTTCCTAGGTAAATATATTTTTAAAGGTGCTATTGACATGAAATTTTCACCATATGTCGGTAACAACCCATGCAATCCATACATATAAAGAAGCCGAAACAAATAAGTTCAGAAATGAAGTTATAATTAGGTTCGTATATATTTGGATACAGTCACAATTTGTTTTTTTTCCTCAGGTATTTATCAAAACATATTCAACCTATAGTTGTGTAATGGATATGAGCTGAAAGTGCACACTCTCAGGTTTAATTTGAGGGTATGTATTATTATACAGGATTTATATAGCACCAACAGTTTGCGCAGCACTTTACAAAATGAAGGTAGACATTACATTTACAATACAATTTGGTACAAGAGGAAACAGAGGGCCCTGCTCGTTAGAGCTTACAATCTATGTACATCTAAATTAGAGGAAGGGTTTAGGAATTACAGCTGTTAAGAGTAGCCATCCCCCCTTTTTCAAGGGACCAAAAGTAATTGGACAATTAAATATAATCATAAATAAAATGTTAATTTTGAATGTTTTGTAGAGAATCCTTTACTGGCAATGACTGCCTGAAGTCTGGAACCCATGGACATTACCAAAGACTGGGTTTCCTCCTTTCTCATGCTTTGCCAGGGTCTAACTGCAGCTGTCTTCAGCTGTTCTTTGTTTGTGGGTCTTTCTGCCTTTAGTTTTGCCTTCAGCAAATGAAATGCATTATCAGTTGGGTTGAAATCAGTTGATTGACGCGATCATTTCCGAATATTTCACTTCTTTTCCTTCAAAAGCTCCTGGGTTAATTTTGCTATATGGGGGACGAATTACTATATGGGGGATGAATTACTATATGGGGGATGAATTACTATGGGAGATGAATTACTATATGGGGGATTAATTACTATGCTTACTATGGGGGAATATTACTATACTTACTATGGATGACACATACACATCATTCATCTACTCTTGGTCCGGCCCCCGGGTCCAATATATGAACCCATTGCGGCCCTCAAGTCAAAAAGTTTGCCCACCCCTGCCATAGCCCTAGCTGAGTCCATCCCCAAGCGCAGGAGTATTTGAGTTTGCTGTATTTTCATGGCGTGCATTACTTATTGTTTTTCTTGAAACAGTTACCTGCTAATTCCAGGTCTTTCTGAAGCTCTCCGCAAGTGTTCCTTGGCTCTTAGACACCTGGTCATGGCTGGTTTATTGTAAAATGATGTTCTTTCTGTGACGGGCCGCCTGGCACCCCACTTGGGTCTTCCGTCAGAGAACTGTTTCCTCGCCGCTGAGACACAGGACCAAGGTATTATAGCTGGGCATTTCACCCAAGACCTAGACAACACTAGCTTAGGTGCAAACTGGAACTGTTTATTGAACAGAAATACAGGTTTTTTTACACTTGAATAAAAAAGGAAAAAAAAAAGAAAAGGTTCAAAAATCAACTTGCCAGCCAGCTTGCCAACAACCAAATTAACCTGTCTAACAGTATGCGTTAAAAATAGGGGTTTAGTTAGCACACATTTGCAAATACATACGTAAGCCACAGAGCCACCTCACGGCACCCTGGAATTCTGTGGTCCTAACTACAAATTTGAGAGCCCCCATAGTAGAGGCACATGCATTTAAAGGATAGATCAAAGGCAGGTGTACATCAGGGAGCCCACCCCTCTTAAAGGTACAGGAGTGCAAAGAACACCCAGCATGTAGCACAATGGCAGCCAGGGCGCCCAGTGCACCCACTCACCTTAATATCAACAGTAAAGTAAAACATGGCACCCGCCCCAATCTATAACTGGCTTATGAAGCAAGGACTACGTGAACCGAGCAACACATGTCAATAAAAAAGGAAAAAAAAAAGGTTCAAAAATCAACTCGCCAGCCAACTTGCCAACAACCAAATTAACCTGTCTAACAGTATGTGTTAAAAACAGGGGTTTAGTTAGCACACATTTGCAAATACATACGTAAGCCACAGAGCCACATCACGGCACCCTGGTATTCTGTGGTCCTAACTTTACAAATTTGAGAGCCCCCATAGTAGAGGCACATGCATTTAAAGGATAGATCAAGGGCAGGTGCACATCAGGGAGCCCATCCCTCTTAAAGGTACAGGAGTGCAAAGAACACCCAGCATGTAGCACAATGGCAGCCAGGGCGCCCAGTGCACCCACTCAGCTTAATATCAACAGTAAAGTAAAACATGGCACCCGCCCCAGTCTGAAATAGGGGCAGTCCCCACATGAACAATAAAAACAAATATACATTGGATAAACATCTCAAACTGATTAGGTAAGAGCTTGATCACATTATCCTAAGCCATGCAAACGGTAGACAGTACAGCCAAAAGGCTAACAGTGGTCTAATTAACTGCTTCCCCGCTGCCCTATAGCAGATATACTGCTACAGGGCGGCAGGGGTGCGCAAAATCATATATATATATATATATATATATATATATATATATATAAATATGTATGTGTGTGATTTTGCACTTCTGGGTGGGGGAGCGCGAGCAACACGCGTGCCCTACCCGCACCGCCATTCGTGGCTGTCAATCACCGGATCCTAGCTGGTAATTACCTGCCGGCGCCAGGTGATTACTGACCATCTCCAACAGGGAGGAAGACTGTTTTGTTTACTAAGTCTTCCTCCCTGTCAGCTCGGGCACACTGCTCTGGATTTTTGTGCACAGCCATCTAGAGCAGTGTACTTAAGGTAAAGCACCCCCCCCCCCAGTAAAATATTCCCTACACATAGTTAACCCTTTGATCACCCCACATATTAACCCCTTCCTGCCCAGTGCCATTAGTACCGTGTCAGTGCTTTTTATTAGCACTGATCACTGCATTGGTGTCACTGGGGATGTCAGTGACACCAAGTCAGTTCCTCCCAGTGTCAGAATGTCCGCCACAGTCCCGCTAAAAAGTCGCTGATCGCCGCCATTACTAGTAGAAAAAAAAAATCCCAGTATCTATACCGCCATTTGTAAATGCTTAACTTTGACGTAAACCAATTAGTTTACATGTATTTGGATTTTTTTTTTAGCAAAGACGTGTCGCAGAATACATTTTGGTGTAAATTTATGACGAAATTTAGTTTTTTTTTTAATTTTTTTACTGGACATGTTTAATAGCAAACAGTCCAAAGTATTGTTATTTTTTTCTCAAAGTTGTCACTTTTTTTTTTTTTGTTATAGCGCCAAAAAAAAGCTCATTTCGTGGGGGAAAAAAAAAGACGTAAATTTAATTTAGGTGCAGCGGTGCATGACCATGCAATTGTCAGTTAAAGTAACGCAGTGTCGTAATGCAAAGGAAGGGGGGTAAATCCTCAGGAGGGTAAGTGGTTAACAGTAAGCTAATCAAAGCAAAGCACCCAAACAAGTCAGGGAGCCCACCACAGACAGCCCAGCACCTCCATCCCTGAATATACCCAAGTCCATTACACATGCTGTCTTTCAAGTGTTTGCTTTCACTTTCTATGTATAATTTGTGCATCATAAAACAAAACTCATACAATATTCCAAGTCTAAAAAAGTGGAATTCATCTATCTTCACAGATTTTTGAGGGAGATTGTTGATAAATATTTCTGTCCCAAGTGGAGGAGCTTTTCCAGCCCAGTTTGCAGAAGGGCCCCATATTTCCTCTGACCATTCATTTGTATAAGATTAATATTACAGCTTTCCATCCACTCCAGAAGGGAAGCTGTATTGTCTTTGCTCAGAGAATTAATCCAAGCCTCAATCTCAGCGTTCATCACGTTGTTTTCCATCATTAGAGAATAATCTGCTCTCTTCATGGGCCATAATCAGTGGGTAGAAGGCTAGCCTTTAGTCCCCTTCAAAAGCCCCTGTCCTGGTTGGGTCTGTCACATTTCCACTTCTGGTTTATGGCCTCAACAGTGCTCACTGGAACATTCAGAAGTTTAGAAATCCTTCTGTAACCAATGCCATCAGTATATTTTGCAATAATAAGGTTCCAAAGGTCTTGAGAGAGCTCTTTGCTTTTACTCACCATGAGATGTTTCTTGTGTGACACCTTGGTACTGAGACACCTTTTTATAGGCCATCAGTTGAGACTGAATCAGCTGATATTAATTTGCACTGACAAGGGGCAGGTTTGCTTTCTAATTACTGATGAATTTCAGCTGGTGTCTTGGCTTTCCATGCCTTTTTGCACCTTCTTTTCTTCATGTGTTCCATACTTTTTCCCTGTGTCATTCCATTTTATTTCACATAAGTTAATTTCTGAACGTATCTGTTTTGGTTTCCTTGTATGTATGGATTGCATGGTTTGTTACCGACGTGGTGAAAATTTCATGTCGATAGCACCTTTAGAAATATATTTACCTAGAAAAATGATGACATGTTCAATACTTATTTTACCTGCTTTAAAATGGGGTGAGGATGCCTGGGACACAATTGGCCTAATAAGCCATGGACCTAATATGGTCGTGAGCATTTACCCTTTTAGTGCTGGGGAGGGGATTCCACTGCAAGGGATTTTTGGTTTTCCTCAACCTTCAGGTTCAGCCTGTTTTACTCAGCCAGGCAGTTATTAGTTAAAGAAGGATAACACTGTAGAATAAGCATAGGCTTGCCTGTCAGTTGTGAAATAAAGAAAAACAGCCCAGTACTTGCTGGTTTAGCCCACATTCAGATGAACGCAGAGGATGTTTGTTTCTGCACCTGGCACTGCACGGAGCTGTACGCAAGCAATCAGTGTCAGTGAATGCAGATACAGCAGCTGTACGACCTTACCTGCACAACTAAATTTGACATCATGGAAATGATGACTGCGAGACCTGCAGTGCCTTCAAGAGATTTCACTAAATACTCAGAGATGAGCACCAGTGCTTTGCTGCCACAACTTTAGGTTTCATGACCTAACATTAAATGCTTAGTATGTGCCTATGACACTCCTGGCACTGCGTAATACAGATTGGTACATTTATGTTCTGTATTGCATCATTACTGCCTCCTAAATTCATGCCTGCCTTTAGAGATTATTGTAGACACATACATTGTACACATCCTAGCTATGTAATGTTGCGGCCAATAATACTGGTCAGCACTTGTTAGCAATACATTTTCTTGTTCTTGTTGAGGTCTTTTAGTGTATTTTTGAAGTTTTTTTTGTTTAAAACTACTTGCCAACCATCTGCCCGCATTGTGTGGGAGAACAGAGGCTCTGGACAAAGCGACGTAACATTACATTGCTTTCTGTTGTGGGGTGTGAACGAACTTGCGCCACCTGTCGGTCCAAGGAGAGAGGAGAAAACACCGCACTGTGAGTAAAAGCACTACATTTTACACACACACACACACACACACACACACAAGTTAGATTAGCACATGTAACCCTTTGATCGCCCCTATTTACCCTTTGATCACCGTTAACCAGCCAGTACCATTAGTACAGTGTCAGTATGTAACTTTTTTCACTGATCACTGTATTACTGCCACTAGCAACATCAGATAACATCAGGGTCTGTAAGCTCCTCTCCCAGCAAGGGTCAGCTAGTGTTAGATTGCCCACACACTATCGCACTTGCGCTATAGATCGCTGATCATCGCCATTACTAGTAGAGTGTTTGTGCAGATCAGTATATTGATTACGAACAGAACTATACTAGTGCCTCCTTAGTATAGTGTCCCCAAAAATGCAGTGTTAGCAGGATCAGCCCCATACACTGCCATTACTAGTGTTTAGCCTTTCTGCTGTTTTTCATGGAAGATTTGAATCACTTGAGCAATTTATACTCACAACAATACATCTGCCCACCCAAATTCAGCTCTTGCCAGACAATTTGCATGAAAACCTATCGAGGTTTCTGAATTTAAAACTTTTTTTGGGCGTAGCCCTCAACATGGGCATTACAAATGGGGTCATATTGGTCCACAGACCCAATTTGTCAAATGCTCGTGTTCTCTCCTTTTACATCAGTATCTCACAGAAGTGAGTCGACCCCTCACATTTTTGTAAATATTTTGTTATATCTTTTCATGTGACATCACTGAAGAAATGACACTTTGCTACAATGTAAGGTAGTGAGTGTACAGCTTGTATAACAGTGTAAATTTGCTGTCCCCTCAAAATAACTCAACACACAGCCATTAATGTCTAAACCGCTGGCAACAAAAATTAGTACACCCCTAAGTGAAAATGTCCAAATTGGGCCCAAAGTGTCAATATTTTGTGTGGCCACCATTATTTTCCAGCACTGCCTTAACCCTCTTGGGCATGGAGTTCACCAGAGATTCACAGGTTTCCACTGGAGTCTGCTTCCACTCCTCCATGATGACATCACGGAGCTGGTGGATGTTAGAGACCTTGTGCTCCTCCACCTTCCGTTTGAGGATGCCCCACAGATGCTCAATAGGGTTTAGGTCTAGAGACATGCTTGGCCAGTCCATCACCTTTACCCTCAGCTTCTTTAGCAAGTCAGTGGTTGTCTTGGAGGTGTGTTTGGGGTCGTTATGTTGGCATACTGCCCTGCGGCCCAGTCTCTGAAGGGAGGGAATCATGCTCTGCTTCAGTATGTCACAGTACATGTTGGCATTCATGGTTCCCTCAATGAACTGTAGCTCCCCAGTGCCAGCAGCACTCATGCAGCCCCAGACCATGACACTCCCACCACCATACTTGACTGTAGGCAAGATACACTTGTCTTTGTACTCCTCATCTGGTTGCCTCCACACACGCTTGACACCATCTGAACCAAATCAGTTTATCTTGGTCTCATCAGACCACAGGACATGGTTCCAGTAATCCATGTCCTTAGTCTGCTGGTCAGCAAACTGCGGGCTTTCTTGTGCATTATCTTTAGAAGAGGCTCCCAACATGGACCAGCAACATACTGGTACATCGCTGGACTTTGAGTGGTTATACTGCGATGATGCCTGCAGCTACAGGCACCATCCTTGTATCGTTTTTTTTCAGCTGGCGATCGGCTTTCATGTAAAAGCAATCCTGCTGGATTATTTTTACAAGTAGTGGAAATGGACGTCACCACCCCCCCCCTCCCCCACAGGGGAATCCTAGAATGCAGCCAGCAGTTCCACTGGATGACCATAGAGCTGATCAGAGACCAGAATGGCTCCAACCATCGCTATGGTCTAAGAAACCAGAAGCTATGAGCATTTTATCATTTCCGATTTGCTGGATATTAACAACGCCATTTTTTAATTTGGAAAGTATCTGATCACACCAATCCCCCCGTGCTTGTGAGCAAAGGCGAACACAAGCATCTGCCCTGAGTCGATATGTATACAAAGATTGCACCATGCATGTGAGGTATTACCGTGAACGTCCAATCAAGGGCAGTAGTTCTAGCACTAGACCACCTGCGTAAATGTAACGCTGTGACCTGTAAAGGCTTTTAAAGCATTGCCTATCGATATTAAAAATTTGCGTTGTTTGTTGCCGTTTGCATGGGTATGTGCAATTTTAAAACATGTCATGTATGGTGCTCATTTCCTCGGTGTAACATCATCTTTTTAATGTCATCAAACAATTGGGCAATATATTGTGTTTTTGAGCATTAAAATTCAAAAGAGTGTATTTTTTCCAAAAAGTAGCATTTGAAAAACCACCATGCAAGTACTGTGTGACATAAAACATTTCAACAACCACCAATTTATTCTCTAGGGCCATCGCTAGGGTCTGCTTTCCAAAAAGGGATAATTTGGGTGTTTTTTGTACTGTCTTGTCATTTTAGCACCTCAAGAGATGTGATAGGCAGTCGGAAAGTAAAAGCTCCGTAAATTCCAGTATATATACCATAGTTTGTAGACTTTCACACAAACCAATTTATATACATGTATTGTGTTTTTGTTTTGTTTTTTTACTAAAGGCATGTACCAGAATACATTTTGGCCCCAGTGTATGACTAACTTTGAGTTTATTGGATATTTTTTATAACTGAAAGTAGAAAATATCTTTTTTTTTTTTTTTTTCTCTCAAAATTTTCGGTCATTTTTCCATTTATATGACAAAAAAATAAAAAGCCTGTTGGTGATCAAATACCACCAAAAGAAAGCTCTATTTCTGTGAAAAAGGACATACATTTTGTTTTGTCTGACATTGCACGACCACGCAATTACAAGTTGAAATAGCGCAGTGGTGAATAGCAAAAAATGGCCTGGTCAGGAAGCGGGATAACTCTTTCAGAAGGCAAGTGGTTAAATTATAAATGTTTTTTTGATTACAGTTTTCTTGTTTTGCATGCATATTTACCAAACTTGTCTCCTAAGGAAGTTTGCAGAAGAAATATGGTTCAGCTTTGTGACTATAGACAGACTTACATTTCCACTCCATTAATTTAGCACCTTTTAATAAAGTCATGGCACAGTGTGTCAAAGCAGATGCCTCAGAGCAGAATCTGCCAGTTCAGCCGGAGGCACCTGTTTTGGATTTAAAGTCATCTGGTTGTCTACAGGGTTTAAAGAGTGAAACATGCCGTGACTCCTGCATCCATTTTCATCCTTTTCATAAAAACATACTCCTAGTATTTAACCATATAGCTTGTAATGAGGGCCCTGTACCTACCCCAATCTGTTGTGCTATATATCACCACAGCTTTACTTCCAGCAATTCAATGCGGATACCTGAGCAAATCAATTCAAAAGTATGGTATGTAATGTATGTTGAGCTTTAGGAAGTGTGTTTATGTATACAGTGCATTCATAAAGCATCCAGACCCCAATAGTTTTTTTTCAATTTTGCTATGCCGCAGCCTGATACTATAGTAGTTTAAATTTTTTTTTTCTCATTAATCTACACTCATTCCCCATAATAACAAAGTGAAAACAGAATTTTATAAATGCTTGCAAATGTATGAAAAAGGAAAAACTGAAATATCACATTGACACAAGTATTCAGACCCTTTGCAACAACGTTTGAGATTAAGCTCAGGTGCCTCCCATTTCTCTTGATCATTGTTGAGATGTTTCTACACTTTGATTGGACTTCACCTGTGTTGACTTAAATTGATTGGACATGACTTGTAAAGGCACACACCTCTCTATAATAGGCAGCTGACAATGCATACTGTATCAGAGCAAAAGCCATGAGGTCAAAGGAACTGCCTGCAGAGCTCAGAGACAGGATTATTGCAAGGCAGAGATCTGGGGAAGGCTTCAAAAAAGATTTCTGCTGCACCAAAGGTTCCCAAGAGCACAGTGGCCTCTATAATTCTTAAATGGAAGACGTTTGGCACAACCAGGGCTCTTCCAAGAGCTGGTCACCCAGCCAAACTGAGCAATCGGGGGAGAGGGGCCTTAATAAGAGAGGTGACCAAGAACTCGATGGTCACTGACTGAGCTCCAGAGATCCTGTGTGGAGGTGGGACAAAGTTCCAGAAGGAAAACCATCACTGCAGCACTCTTCTGATCTAGGTTTTATGGCTAGACTGAAGCCTCTCCTCCGTGCAAAACACATGAAAGCCCACTTGGAGTTTGCAAAAGCTTTTCTGCCTGTCATAATGTGCTAGTATGCAAGTACACTAGTACATTATGTGATAAACCTGTAGCGGGCTCACTTTTTTTTTTTTTTTTGGGTGGTTTACTACCATTTTAAGTTAGGCTATGTTAATGGGAACATGTAACAAATTGTAGTTTTCATCCCAATTTGGCTACAAAAGTGCGACTATACTTTAGGTACAACAGGCATTCAGTAACAAAACAAAAAGTTTAACATCACCGACCATATGTAATCTACTGATATAGATTATATTTCAAAAAGTGTATTTCTACATTTATATGATCAGGTATAAAGTTTACGCTAACAGTTCCTTAAACTTCAGACCTCTCAATAAATGTTAAAATCATCCTTCTTTTTTTTTTTTTTTTTTTTTGTATAGTACTTGTGTTAATGCAGAGTGGTGGTTATGTGCCTGTTCCTCTCATAGTGTGAACAAGAGGGATCAATTGAAGCTCCTCATTCTCAGCATGCCTAGAGTGATAAGTTAACACACCAGTGAGGTTTTCTAGAGCCCACCTAGATGCCACACTTCTAATGTGCTAACAAGCTCATTTTGTCCCTCTAGCCTCTTTTTTTGGTCCCTCCTTTCTCCCTCGGAGGAATAGCTTAGACTCTCGGTGAACTAAACATAATGAAAAGCACCACAGGAGACAAAAGAGAACGGTGTTTTTTTTTTCTTTTTCAGCCAAATAGAAAATTAGTTTTGGTAATACATAAAGGGCAATTTTTCATGTGCAGGGGAGA
This sequence comes from Staurois parvus, assembly GCF_062004578.1. Lineage (NCBI taxonomy): Eukaryota > Metazoa > Chordata > Amphibia > Anura > Ranidae > Staurois > Staurois parvus. The sequence goes on along the minus strand of NW_028318033.1, from coordinate 2,388,886 downwards.
CTTGCTGTGAATCTGAAGATTCTATTAACTGCACCGAGATCAGCAGCTGGGAGAGACTTCTGTAGTCTCTTCCCTTTCTATACAGGCACACACTTCCCAACACAAGATCACAAACAAGTCATCAACAATAGAATTTTGACTGCACTGATAAGAATTATATAGTTGTAATTACGTTATACAACTGCCTGTTAATATAGGTCTTTTACATTCAAGCTAGTACTACTGCACCGATCTGCATTAGATAGCTCCTGTGTTTTATCTGCTTGGGTGATGGGTCTGTGTAAAGGTGTTCACTATGCGGAATGACACTGTCAGTGCTTGTTAATGCTGCACTGGGCTTTCAAAGTAATAATTATAAAGGAGCTGAGGTTTGTCCAGTGTGGACACTTAGGGCTGAATTCATAAAAAGGCGAGGGCCTGGGGTTAGATGGGAACATCAAGCCATTGTAATGTACAGATATGAGATTCATCCTCAGTTTTTCCCTCTTCTGGCAACATTGTCTATATTTTGGTAGGAAATTTGTATGGGATAACGTGGTAGAGAGGACGTTAGGAGGAATCAGAAGGATCTCAGCCTCTGGCTTATAATTCAAACAATAATCTGTCTCTCCTTTCTCATGTTAGATGGTCTGTTTGGTTGAAAAGTAGCTCTGATTATGAAGTGGACTGCGTGTTTCTGGGGTCAAATAACACATTGGTCAGGGTTTAAACAAAAAGGCCTAATCATTTCAGTGTGCCTACTGACAACAGCATAATGGACAGTTGTTTTGTACCATGGATATTTTTACACAGGGCTTAAGGTCCATTGCATTGTTGTTCCCAGAATGAAGCAACAGTAAAGGAAGAACTATGTTTCTTTGTAGTACAGAGGCAATGATGGTAAATAGCACCTTCAACTATATAATGACTTTAATCAGTACAAAATTTGTTGTTTATGCTATATTTTTTATACAGCAATTTGAGTATATATTTGAGTATTTCTAAATTAATTTAACTTTAGAGATTCCCAGAGCATGTATTTTTTTTATAATTTTTTTTTTTTTTAAACTTACTGCAATCCATGAAGACAGTTGGGCATTTCACCCGATGCATAGGAAACTGTTTACCTCCTTAGATCTAATGCAGCACTACTTACATTGTGGATCTTAGTTGAACATGTGGCCAGCCATTAAGTGATTACATTCTCTTCCTTTTCTATCTATAGACACACCATTCTTACCTCCCTCCATGCTATTCCCTTCTATTCCATGTCCTCTTGTACTACTGCTCTGTATAGCAGTATACCGGTACTGTACTCCTACTTCCCTTTCTGTATTATCCAGTTCAGAGTGTTGACTGTATGACAATTATGCTGTCACCAAGACTGCAGGAAACACTGTTTAGCAATGTTATGTAGACTACAGACTGTTCAGATCTTGTGGTAGCTAAGCCCGTGGTTCTGTAGCTTAGCTCTTTGATCTTAGTTTTTCTATTTCTATTCTGGTTCTAGGCAGCAAGTTGTAAAGAATTGTGTATGTACAATACTTTTTTTTTTAAATGTATTAAATAGATTTGTGCTAGTATGTTCCCTGTATTTTGTGTTTTGTTTTTTTTTTGGTTCGCAAATATTGTTACATGCACTCTTCATTTATAGTTGCCTCTCTCTAGCAGCTCTTTTATATGCAAGTCCTCGGGGCTGCCTGGGAATGGATTTGTGCATGATTATTGTACTCCTTTTTTTTGTGTCTTTTTGGAAACACTTTGTTGAGGCTTTTTTTCTTGTCATGTCTATTTATTTGTTTGAAAATGAATAAACTCTTATTCTTTAAAAAAAATTATTAAATAAGCAAATGGTGAATCATAATTATCCTGGATGCTACCAGTCTGTCCAAATCACAGATTGATTCCCTCATCCTTACTCAAAGGCTATTTGGTTAGGAGAATGGTTGTAGGCTAATAGCATAGATTGATGTTGCATATGGGTTAAGCCCTTAACACCTAAGGGTAAAACAAATCCTAAAGCCTAAATATTTACAACTTTGACATGTGTTATTATAACCGTACATAAAATCACAGCTACTTTGTACATCCAGGTGAATTATACCTTATTTTTTTCAGGACCAATTGGGCTTTCATTTGGTAGTAAATGGTAATGGATATCTCCTGTTTTTTTATTATCAAAGGAAAACTGGCCAAAAATAGTAAAAAATATATATTTTTTTTAATTTAGCTGTGTGTTTCTTGTTATTACCATAACCTACCACCAAAGAACAACCCAATATAAATTTTCCAGCTCTTCACAATGGCAGCGATGCCATATATGTGTATGTTATTTGTTGTTTGTACCTGTACTACAGCCCAGAAACAATAGTGCGCATTTAGTTTTTTTTTTGGGGGGTACCTAAAACACACTGACACCAATTTTTTAAAAACATCCTGACCTTTGACCCTGACCTCTGACCTTGACTCAAACACTAACCCTTGCATTGAAGTAGATCAAACCTTGATCTAGGTATTTTTATCTTTATTATTTTATTTTTTAATATTTCTTTTTCTTTTTTTTACAAACAGTTTTTTTTTCCTCTCTCTTTGCAAGGAGATAGATACATTGTTTCTCTCTCCTCCATTCAGAGAGAAAAAAAAACAAGGGGGCGGGCTTCACAGTGACTGGCCACTGTGATAGCCAATCAGAGGCTATCACAGTGATCATGTGACCCAGAATCGAAAGTCCCGATCATTAGAATGGGACCTGGGGCTCTCGGTGACACCCTGATCTTTGTGCTGGGAGCGCTCCCAGCACAAGGACAGGTACGTAAATATGCAGCCCCACGGAAAAAAATCCCATTTCTGTGAGGCTTCATATTTGTGTTACGTCGGCATGAAGGGGTTAAGGAAAAAAGGGTAATGCACTAAAATAGACCTGTTTATATCCTTCTGCTTGTACTGGACGTTATTTCTGTTCAAGGTTCAGTTTTAGAAGTGTCATGTTCCTAAAGGTTACAGTTCTGGTTATGGTTTTTCTATAATTCTCAATACTATTAAAATGAAAAGTAAATGTGTTCAAGTTAAAAATGAATGTTAAGGGAGCTGTGACTGAGCCCTTTTTGATTCACTCTCTACTGTCTAAATATTTTGATCTTAACCCAAGTATAAAGCTTTGAGGAGAGGATGCGGTACTTGGATTCAATCATCCAGCAACATGTGGAGCCCACCACATTTGAAGACTATGCTGCACAAGTTTTCTGTCCAGCTCCACATCATAATCACCACCTAGTAAATGCACGTAAGTTGCCTTGGTTTGTTTTTTGAGTTTAGGGATAGTTTGGATTAATTTTGGACCTGAGATTTCTTTCAGTCTTGTATTTTAAAGGACCATGGCTCAGTATAACAAATGCTCTATTTTCCTTACTATGCAAATCTGATTTTTTTTTAATCTAAAAGGAATGTATGAATGTATTAATTTATGAAAGACTTTCACAATAGCAACTGGAGTTTTAATAAAGCAGATTAAAGCATAATTTCAAGAAGCATAAATTATGACATGGCTTTTACAGTTAAATGCCCAGGTAATGCGATACAATCTTTAAATGCATAAGTGGGGGAAGAAGCCTGAGTATGGCGCTGTGAGCAGCGTGAGAACCAGGAGCCCGCCAGGGCCAAGTGAAGCCCGCTCCCTGACTGCCTCAGCTGCCCATACTCACCTGAGGAGCCCCGACAGGCTAGGAGCAGGAGGTGACCGCTTTAGACTGGGGGATGGACGGTCCTGGTATCAGCCAGCAGGAGCGGAGGACCTCCCTGAAGCCAAGTTCACGGAGCGGCCAGAAGGTCTGTGGGTGGCGGCTGCAAGCAGCCTTGAGACCTTGGCGGTCCTGCAGGAGGAGGAGATCCGGTAACCCTGGCGATAGAGGACCTCCCTGTCAGAAGGGGAGTCTTAAAGGTCCGGGAGAGCAGGGAGCTCTATTGAAGAATATTCTGAGCTCTGGAAAGACACCCCCTAGGATGAGACACCAAACACACAAGTTCTAGAGACCCCCCACACCACCAGCACTGCACAGAGTCCCCCCACAGGTGCACTTGGAAGTTTGATGTGGAGGTCTTGTTGGGAATTAAGAAGTGAACGGAGACTGAGCGGTCAGTGCGGAAGGTGATGGTGAGTTGCCGTGGGCAATGGCAGGACTTTCAGTTTGTTGTTATGTCTAATGATTATGTGACAAACTAAATTTAAATGCTTCTGGGTGTGTGGGGGGTGACAAGGGACTATTGTCAGAGTGACAGAGGATTATTCCGAGGGGCCTCTCTTAGTCTGACGGTGGAACTGTTTAACTCATTCTGGCACCCAGATCAGCAGAATAGGGGTGGCAGAAATCATTAGAAGGAAAAGAAAAAGGGGCTTTCCCCAGGGGGATGACTTGATTGCACTACAACAGAGAAACCAGTGTGGTGATGCCTAGGTGATTACTTGTCAGCTTCACCTTGGAGGGGAGATTGGAGGACCCTGGGGGTCGGTTTCTATTCCTGAAGGAAAGATTACAAGGAATTAAATATACATTAGCTAGTAAATACTGTCCAAATAAAAATCCAGTAACATTCTTGAAGGGTACATTGAGAAAAATCTCTGAGTATAAAAGGGGTAATCTGCTTGTGGCAAGAAATATTAATTTGTGTTTGGATCCATATTTGGATACGTCATCTGGTACGCCGAGAGAGGGTGGTAGGAAATTAAACCTACTGAAGAAGATACTACATCAAGGTCAATTGACCGACTCTTGGAGAGTAAAACATCCAAGAGAAAGAGACTACACCTTCTTCTCTTCAGTACACGGAACTTACTCAAGACTGGATTATATATTGATTGAGCATAGACAATTGGAATTGCTGGTTAGCTCCAATATAGAGTCATGTCTATCTCAGATCATGCTCCTGTCACAACGAAACTTCAGGTTGGAGTGGAACAGGACAAAATAACTACTTGGAGACTAAATGAGATGCTTATACAAGATCCTGAAATAGAGAAAAAGATAAGGCAGGAAATTGAGCAATTTTTTGAGTTTAACAAGATCAAGGAGGTTTCTTTAGCCACAGTGTTGGAGGCTCATAAGGCCTATATTAGGGGAATACTGATAGCGATAGGGACCAAAAAAAAAAGAAGAATGGGGGGGGGAATAAAGAGGGTGACAGAGGAGCTAATAAAGTTAGAACAGTTACATTTAAAAAAAAAAGAGAGGCATGGATATATACCAGAAGATAATCATTAAAAGGAGCTGAGGAAGATATTTAATAAGGTATCAAAAGAAAGATATCAGTGGGGGAATAGACCTGGAAAACATCTAATGAGGTTAAAGGAAAAGAAATCCAAAAACGTTATAGACCGGTAAAGGAGACTTTTACCCCACCACTGATATCAGTGGTGTACCCCACCACTGATATCGCTAATAGGTTTCAAGAATATTATAGTAAGCTCTATGATGTGAGCCCTAGAAATCAAAATGATGGAAGACGTTAAGAGAAAAAAGCAGAAATACTTAAAGGAGGTGGAGATGCCAAGAATAGAAAAAGAAAAACTAGAGGCCCTAGAGAGAACTATTACCTGGAAGAAATTAGTTTGGCCTTATAGAACACAGCCCAAGGAAAGAGCCCCATATACTGTGGGTTATTTTAAAAAATTTAGAGATCTTCTGGTCCCTAAAATGTGTGGTTACATGAATGCAAATGAGGGACGAATCATTGCCAGCACATATAACTATCATACTCAAAGTAGGGATAGCTCACAGTGTGCTAGTTATAGACCCATATCCTTATTAAATTTGGATACAAAATTGTATGCTAAGGTTTTGGCAACTAGACTGAAAGAGCTGATGCCGGAGTGAATACACCCGGATCAGGTAGGATTTATCCCTGGAAGAGAGGGGCAGGGTAATGGTCTGAGTTCCTCCTTTAGAGAGTAAATACATAAAATCAATAATACGTCCCAATCTTAGTTAAAACATTTATGCATGGAGGTTTTTATAATACAGTAAAAAGTATATAATCCTTTATACTATACTCAGTATTAGAAATATTAAAATTATTTTTAATACATAAAAACATAACTAAAATTACAATCAGACCTACACAGAATACACCTTTACACCCATACCTCTATAAAATCCTCAGTACTAAATCAAATAAATACATTTGACTGAATAAAATATTTTATAAAATCAAATAAACCACCCCATAGCAATTACCAAACCAGATACAAAAACAATTATATACAGTAAATGCATACAAAGTAAATATAAAATTATATGAATATTCACAATAAAATATACAAAAAATACATCAAATACAGATAAAATGATGAGTGCTTTAACTGCACCTCACTTATAAAACAATATAAATACATACAAAGTAAATATAAATCATAACATTTTTGAATATACACAATAAGATATACAGAACTGTACATTAAAGGCAGATTGAATAACAAACGTGAAAACGGTTTAACTACACATCACTTTTAGGCTAAGGGCATCCATGGTGTAAATCCATTGTGTTTCTTTTTGTGATACTGTAAAATATCTGTGAAATGCTATTTATCCCCCTCCACTATGGTCTTACACATTCAATAGCCCAGAATTGTAAACTGCAGGCATCTCTCTTATGAGCCTCTCTAATGAAGAGAGACTCTGTGATTCTTATATCCTCACTGGATGTTTTCAATGTGTTCAGATATAAGGTTTTTTAGTACCCCAATGTATTGAAGCCCACATGGGCACTGTAGAGCACATGCTACCTGTGTAGTATCACATGATATGAAGTCCTGAATTCTAAATAACTGCCCCCCCCCCCCTTCTGTGGAGCAGAAAGTTTTTCAACTTTTCATATTCACCCTACTTGTCTTACATTCTCTGCATTTTCCACACATGAAAAAACCTCTTTCATCCAAAAGGTTGTGTGTCCTTCTTGGAGGGTTTAAAATATTCTGCATCACCCTACTACCAAAACTTTGGGTCTTGTAGATAAATTTGGGGATCAGTGGGAGGAGTAGTATGTAATTAACCTGCACCTAGGGCAATCAACAATACACCCCCAACAATAAATACAAACATTAGATAAACCTATTAGTAGGCTGCTGCTTCTATACAGATGAAACCTGCTAAATTCAAACAATACACATAATGTGATTATGCATGAATGCAACTCAGCAAAAAATATTTTTTTGTAAAAAATAATGTCCTTAGTGCCTATAATAAGTGCAGGTGCAAGTGCTCACATCGTACACCCAACAATAAATGCAAACATCAAATAAACCAGTTAATAGGCTGCTGCTTCTATACAGGTCAAATCTGCTAAACTTAAACAATATCCATAAGAGCGCTGCTTAAATATAATGAAACATTTATACATAAATGCAAATGGGCAACAAAAACATTTTGTAGCGAAAAATAATGTCCTTATTGCCAATAATAAGCGCAGTTGCTTCTTCTCAGAAACTATATGATTTGTGCTCTGTGCTCCCCTCCTGTGTGCCCACCAACTCACCAGATATATTGGACTCTCATAATGAAATAAGAGTCCTACACGCTTTGGAGGGCATGTGGAGTTCCTGCTGGGTCTAGTAGTCCTCCTAGTTTGAATTAAGCTTCTTCTTCAATCATTCCACCATGAAGTAGAATATATGCATGCAAAGAATGGAAAAGGCATCCGAATAGTGTGATTCCGTTTATTGAATAAAATGACATACACTGGTAATACACTCACACGTCTCCAAAATAAAAAGAGCATGAACGCTAGCTTGAGAGGCAATACAGCCCCTTGTCTACTCCAAACACCGGTATGGCGTCACCATGGTCTGTTCTAACGCGTTTCGACCCACTGGGCATCCTCCGAGGCATCAGTGGAAGGGGAAAACAAGTTAGGTACGGACCGTGGTGACGTTGTACCTGTGCACAAGGGGCTGGACTGCCTCCCTAGCCAGCATTCATGCTCTTTTTATTTTGGAAATGTGTGTAATACCAGTGTATGTCATTTTATTCAATAAACGGAATCACGCTATTTGGATGCCTTTTCCATTGTTTGCATGCATATATCCTACTTCATGGTGGAATGATTGAGGAAGATAACATTCATTCAAACTAGGAGGACTACTAGACCCAGCAGGAATTCCACATGCCCCACCAAAGCGTGTGGGACTCTTATTTCATTATGAGAGTCCAATATATCTGGTGAGTTGGTGGGCACACTGGAGGGGAGCACGAATCATATATTGTTTCTGAGAAGAAGCACCTGCACTTATTATTGGTACTAAAGAATTTCATTTTCACTATAAAGTTTACATGACGCAAATAAAACAATGGGGTTTTTTTTTACAAAAAAGTTTCTTAATTGTACAGTACATTACATGCAATATTAGCCTTTAAGTAGAAACTTTTTTTTCATTTTTGGAAGAACAAGGGTGGGTTATACCCTCTGTGCCTAATAGCAGAGATTTCCCATCACGTCCTGTTCCATGGGGACCCCCAGGTCACCACAACTAGTGTCCCCATTCGAGGACTTCCTCTCTATTACTTTTCAGGGGACAACCCAAAATGTGGGATTTTCTTTCACTTTCAATGATGATGTTAGCAGGACAAATAGAGAGGGCGAATCTCCCTAACTGGGGCACAGACGTCAATAACAACATGACAGAGGTTCTAATCCACCTCCACTCCATCCAACACTAAAAAAAAAAAAGTTTTGTCTTTGATCATACCTTAAGCATGGGTTTTATGCTGCAATCATCAAGTGACTGGGCACTGGCAAAAAGTAAGCTGCAGGGACTTCATCTATACAACCCTTCCCACCCCCAGCGAGCTTTAGTTTTTGCTGGTGTCCTTAGATTGACATCTCCATACTGGGAGAAATTTGCCTTTTTTTTTTTTTTTTTTTTTTTTTTAGGAAACATTTTTTGGGCGATTCTTCAAGATTTCTTCGTGATTTTTTTAGGAGGATTTCCATTAAGAGATTGCTTGCCCCTCTCTTTGGTGGGGGTCTTTGTACAGGGTGTTGCTTGCATTTGTTATCCCTGTATTTTTCCCAGTGATTCAGTGGGGTCTGAGACTGCAGATTTTATCTGGCCCTTTGGGCTGCCCCTGGAATTTGTCTAGCCTTACTCTAGCTGCTATTGCTACTGCACCACAAGTTCTGAGTTTGCAGTATTCCCTAGGATCCATTTTGTTTCTTCATTAATGTTAAGGCCCCTTTCACACTGACGGTCCGAAAAGGTCCGTCTGTCAGTTTTTCAGGCGGACCCGTTTGGACCATCCATAGAGCTCAATGGACTGGCAGGTGTCCGCTGACACCTGCCGGCATCCGATCCAATCCTGTATGCCAAAAACAGGTGGATGGCCATCTGTCTGGTGGATCGGATGGAAACAGACAGGCAATCCGTTTCCATCCGACCACCCCATAGTAGACAGTGGTCTGTGTCCGCTCTGCAGCAGCTGAGTGGACACAGACCTGTCATCAGCTCTGCAGAGAGATCCCCCGCTGAGCAGGCAGATCTGCTGACAGCTCCGCCCCGTCTGAAAGGGGCCTCATGTTGTTCTGAGGCTATGGCCTCTTTTCTTCTTAAGGTGTTTTTTTTTATTCACCTTGACGCTGACATTTTTCTGGCTTCTCTCTGTCTTGCTCCTGTAATTCCTCTGAAAGTTTTCTTCCTTTGGTTGGTCAAGTTTGTCTCAACTGCTGTTCCTTCTCATTTGTTCAACTCTGTGATGCCAGGGTCATGCTGCACTTTTGAGTTCTGTCTTGTCCTTGACCTGTTGTCATATGGGCCATATGGGTGGTCAATCACCTAAAGACAGCTGCATATAACCCGTGGTTAAGACTTTTGCCTAGTTCACAAGATGAGAATATCGGACAAATGATCGTCTGGGGTTTTTTTCACGCTTATCGAAAACGAATAGGTTACAAAAATTATGAAAATCCTTGTAAGACAGAATAGAACTTCAGAAGTGATGTACTGTATTGTAATGTATTCTTTCATTTCCAAGCATTGCAGGGTCTTCAATTTCTTTTGTACAAATGCTATAGTAATTACACGAAAATCATTCATTCTGTTATCTTATGGGAACATTTTTTGTGCTTCTCCCTTTGGATATTTTTACATGAACTGTCATGATCAGCTCTCGAAAGCTGTGTACGAGCGATCAGATTATTGGATGGTTGCTCCAAATGCTTTTTTTTTTCTTCCAATTTTCTCATTGTGTGTACCAGGCATAAGCTCTGTGTCCTGTACTGTACTCCAAGAAACGGATGTTACTGATGTGTCAAAAATCCTATTATTTTGGTCTCAGGAACAAACATTTCTTCCAAAAATAAGAAATGCAATAACTTTGTGTTCAGTGTTGTGTTTTGGAACCTGTAACTCTTTTTGTATAGGGTGAGTCACTTTGCTGATTTTTTTTTTCCTGAAGGTTCACAATATGTTCTATCATCTGGCTGGAAAATCATTCAATTGTATTTTTCTATTCTGTGTCTAAAAATATTGCTGATACATTTGCACTGTTTTAAGTTAATCCTATAAATACGGCATCACAGGTGGTCTTGGATTGATCGGTTTGGATGCCAGTCTCAACAGATGATGTCCCTTCAACTGTGTTCTTTAATCTTAACTCCAGGGGGCAAGATACAGATGTCATGTTAACTATATTACATTAATCGTATTTTATACAAGACTTATTACAGCCATACTCCAGGTTTCTGCCCCCCTGTAGCGCCCTCTTTTGCCTTTTTTTTTTTTTTACATTTTGTTATGTTTGTATACTTCACTTTCTTTTGATAGATCTTGAGTTCATTCACATAATGTCACAGGTCCTCCTGCTCTTCCTTTCCTTTGGCTGTGGATGGGTCTTGAATGCTGCAGAGAGCAACACATGCAATGACCTGGTGCTACTCTCTGCGGCATTCCTCTGTGATTCAAAGGCAGTTTTGTGGAGTACATAGGATAACAGTGGCTTAAATGATGGTGGATGTCATTCAACCCAGAGGAAAACTGGTTCCTGATCGCCAAGCCGTAATTCTGAGTGAGACAGCAATTGGACAAATATTGCTTATTTTTGTTTGTTTTTAAAAATGTTGGGAGTGAGCAGTTGCTAACTTCAGCTAGAAAAGTAGTGTTTAGACCTGTTCCACCTCCCTGCTGTTCTTTAAAGGATAAGTTCATGTTTTGGACAAAAATAATAAATGCACATTTTTTTGCAGGTAAAAAAAAGTGCATTTATTATTTTTGTCCAAAGGAGCCTGTAAAGCATTGCACCAGCGATCAGTGGATTGCTGATGCCATGCAGGTCTCCTGCAGACCTGTCAGAATTTTTGCTTGCAATATGGGATGTACTTACAAGCAGATATACTGACAGGTAGCTTCAATGAACTACCACAGCGCTGTAGTAGTTCATTGAAAACTACAAGCCGACAGCTGCTAACGCTGTCGGGACTTGTAGGCACTCATTCACAAAACACTGTGAATGAGTGATGCGTCCATGTGGGCGGAGCCCCGCATGGCAACACCGTTTTCAAATCTAACAGATAGTACGGGGAGCAGTCTCCCCGTACTATCTATCTGTCAGAGGGAGGGGGACGGCGAGCGCGGCTGCAGCTATGAGAACATGTTACATGTTCCACCCTAAAAACGGGTGGAACATGTAACATGTTCCAAAGGTGAACTTATCCTTTAAAGGGGTCAACCCACCTAAAAAGGGATGTGGTTGATTGAGTCAGCCCCTGGCTTCTAATGTGGCCTTGATAGTACTGTTAAAACTACCTGCCATAGTACCTGAATCTGTGTCTCTTTGACTATTTGGAGTGTTTTTGATCATCACTTTATGTTGCAGCTGCATTCTGTATTATAAAAATCCAGCAGGGATGTGGAATCTAACATACTGGCCATAATAGGTGTGCAGACCCAGGAATACATTAGAATACTTTTTTACTGAGAATATACTTTACTTTCCCTGTCTGCTAATTGAAACAATGACCTTTTGTTTCTTAGTCTGTGAGTGCCTCTTATTGGATTTTAAAGCAATTTCTGAGTTTATGAAAAAGAATACAATCCACAATACTCTTGCTGTGTACAGTTCAGAAAAATAAAATCGCAACTGGTCCTTATTTCAGGTTAATAGAGGAGTCCGTAAAAGATACTTTTTGACTAAGAACTATGGGATACTGCATTTTATGCCCAAGCTTTTCAATCCGCCTACTATGGCAGTAGTTGCCCTTTAAAATAATATTTGATGTTTTGGGGTACACTGATTTGACTGTTTGCTAGTGTCTTTGAAGCTGATCTCCAGTGAGATATAAAAGATACAAATGAATGCATTTCCATTGCATTCATTAATACTACTTAAAATTTATTTTTTAAATGCAAAGTTTATCTCAATTTGACATATCAGCCTCTTGCATTCCGAGTACAGCAGAGACCAGACTGGAAGAGGGGGGACCAGCAGAAGGAGCCAATCATTGTGCAGTAATCATTTGTTAGCAAGGATCATGCTGATGGGAGGAGAGAGCAGAGAGAGATGCCCATCAGTCTGCTGCTTCTCCTTCAATGTCCAAACACAGACAGAGGGAGGGTCAATACCTGTATGTTTTACTGAACTTTGGTAGAGAAAAACAGGTTTCTTGTCCTGCCAGACAGGGCTGTGCAGTGTGGCAGAGCTGCATAAATACCAGAACTGGATAGACAAATGAAAATCCTTTGGCAAGTAAAACTGTTCCCATTTACAGTATGTATTTTGGCTGTGTACTTATCTGCCTGCCTGGTGGTCAGCTTTGAAGTGTTACTAAAGTCAGGACCCTGCATTCACTAAATCTGGTCTCGCACAGTACACAGAACATGGAAGTGCAATTATGTTAATAAATATAAACTGCTAAATATGAGGGGTCTTCAAAAAGTTTCTGCACTTATATACACTCAGCAGCCACTTTATTAGGTACACCTTGCTAGTGCCAAGAAAATATCCTCCACACCATTACACCACCAGCTCTTGAATAGTTGATACCAGACATGGTATTCTGCATACGCTGGTTGTAACGAGTGGTTGAGTTACTGTTGCCTTTCTATTATCTCAAACCAGTCTGCCCATTCTCCTTTGACCTCCAACATCAGCAAAGCATTTTTGTCCACACAACTGCCGCTCACTGTATATTTTCTCTTTTTTTGGACCATTCTCTGTAGACCCTATAGATGGTTGTACAAATCCTAGTAGATCAGTTCTTGAAATACTCAGACCAGCCCATCTTACACCAACAACCATGCCACGTTCACAGTTACTTAAATTCCATTCTAGTGCTCAGTTTGAACTTCAGCAAGTCATCATCACCACATCTACATGCCTAGATGCACTGAGCTGCTGTCATGCGATTGGCTGATTAGCAATTTGTGTTGCCAAGCAATTGGACAGGTGTACCTAATAAAGTGGCCAGTGAGTATTTGTAATAGTTAAACAAAAGTGCAGAAACTTTTTGAAGAACCCTTGTGCCTTTTCTCATCAGCAGTATATAGCAATCGTGAGACTTCTATTCGTGTCCGGCTGAGCACTGGTTTAAGCTTGTTGGAGGAGTTTTCATTTTCCTCTAACTATCCTCTGAGGCTGCATGACCCCCGACCCTCTGGAAAGAGTGCTGATTGGCCCTGTACTGATCGCATGCTCCCTCCCAAAAAATGAAACTCTCTAGCAATACACACGAAACTGAGCATGTGCAGAGTTCCTCCTAGGCCTTTGTACTATCAGTAGAAAGGGAGGATCAGAGAAGACAGGATCAAACAGCCTTTTTATAGAATGTAGAGGATTAACTCCTTAGGTCCCACAGTGAGTATAACAAGCATGCTTTATTACAAATACAGACTGATTTTACTGTTGTGGGTTTACTAACACTTTAAGTGAATATTTTCTACCTTGTCGCAGATAGCGTTACTGGATTGATTTATTTTCTTCTCTATAGACAATTTTCAGTTAGATTGTAATGATGCTCTTCATTGACATCAGTGACACAAACAAAGATTTAAAAGTACATTTGTGGACAGCAATTATTGCTGATTTAATGACTGTCAGCAATCAATACATTGGAGAGGTGGAACCGTCATTTATGTAGTTAGTACACGTTTTGAATCAAACTAATGTAATTTTTCCTTTTACAGGAGATTTTGACATAAACCTTTCATGTGTGGCTTCTAATGTTTTCCCCCCCTTATTTCAAAATGCACTGTAGTTTATGGAAGATGAAATACAAATGATTTGTGTTTCTTGATTCTTTGCATTAGCTTTTTAATTTGCCTCCTATCTAATCAGGTCTCTCTCTGATCATAATTTATTTAAAGTTTCTTTATTCCCTCCCTTTTAGATCATTAAATCTTTGTTCTGTTTAAGAAAGGTAAGACTTGATTGATTCCCAACTTTTTTCTTCCCTCTTTTTTTTGCCTGTATTTAATCTTTACAATCATTTTACTAATTTCATTGCTACTAAATCACTGCATGGATTTTTTTTTCTTTTTTCATGAAGGGCACCTTTCACTCACGTAAAGGACTTGTCCTGTGCATGCAAATCGGGAGTGACTGCTAGTAGTTTGATCTCATATTAGCTCAGCTGTCAGCAGGCTTGATGATTATGACCATCAATTTTCAAACTTTGGACAGACTTATTTTGCAGTGTCCTTCCTTTTTAATTCTTCTGCTGTTAGTTATTCATATTGGCCTTTTTGAGGCACTCCCACCTATGCTTCTGCAGTCTCTCATTGATGCTTCCCTTTGGTCATGATGCACATAGCCTTCTATGTATTGCACTTCTGTTTACCCTATCAGAACGTCAGTGATCAGAAAGGATACAATAGCTATGACAGAACTGGACATTCCCATTTTGCACCTTAAATCAGCATTCTTCCTCTAGCCCTTGATTGCAGTCACCAAAATGATGTAGTCAGTCATAGGAAAAATGCTCATTTTGGTGACAGCTGCTAAGCTGTCATCTATGGAAAGACGTCAGGGAGGAGACCCCCTAGACTGACAAACTACAGCTGCTTAGTCATTGGCATTGCCCAGCAGGAGAGGAAATCCACTAATTGCACAACAAAACACAAAGTGCTCTGGCCTGCTAGCTTCCAAAGAGAACCTGTTTCTAATTTAAGCACCAAGTTCACTTATAAAGAAAAAAAAATGCACATATTTTAGCAGGTAACAAATGTGCTTTTTTTTTGTTTTTTTTTCCCCACAGGAGCCAGCACCCACGATCAGGGGGGCTTGGGGGTCGGGATGTGCTTAGGAACATGTTACACCCTGAATACAAGTGTAATGTGTTCCAAAAGGTGGACTTAGCCTTTAAGTTTTACTCCTGAATTCATTTGTGTTGCATTAATACACATTTGAATGTTGAAATTGTACTTACATCTTAAAGGAAAACCAATAGCAGGACCTTTATTGTACCATTCAAGTGTAAGTCCAGCTAAAATATTTTTTTCTTTTCGATAGAGTGGGGAAGGGTTAGAACCCCTGTCTAGGTTTTAAGGCTGTCCCTCACTTTCTGTGTCAGTAATAACAGATGTGCAAATAGCAGTAAAGAACGAGAAAAAAATGACTGACCTTTTTAGACGGAATTAAAGGATAAGTCCACCTTTGGGAACATGTAACAGCCGCCGTCCCCCCTCCATCTACAAGATAGTACGCGGAGAAGTCTCCTCGTACTATCTGTCAAATTTGAGAACAACGCAGCCATGCGAGACTCCACCCACACGGCCCCATCATTTATTCAGGACTTCCGTGAATAAATGAACTGCAAGTCCCGACAGCCTTAGCGACTGTGAGCTTGTAGTTTTCAATGAACTATCGCGCTGTGGAGCACTGAAGCTTCTTGTGAGAATATCTTTTTGCTCGTACATCCAGTATAGCAAGCAGATATTCTGACAGGTCTGCAGGAGACCTTCATAGTATCCGTGATCTACTGTTTGCTGGTGCAATGCTTTCCAGGTACCTGTAAACAAAAATAATAAATGCTAATTTTTTTACCTGCAAAAAAAAATGTGCAGTTATTATTTTTGTCTAAAAGGTGAACTTACCCTTTAAGCTGAAGACTTCCCATGTACATGCAAGAAACCAACAAAAAAATAGCCACTAAATGATTTTAAAACTAGCATGGATACCATACAGTATGGTGGTTGGTTTAATTCTATAATCTGAGGCTGATTTTCAATCCAAACAGATACACAATTAAGAGTTGGTCAGGGGAAGGTGCAGAAGAAGGAATTTATAAATGAACCTGAACTCTTACACAGCAAATCTGTCTCACTACAGAACAGTAAATGTCCTGCATTGGTACCTTGGTGTTTATCCCTACCACAAGGACCTTTCTCATTTTGTTTAGAATTTCAATTGAAAATGAGAATTTGAAAACTTAGATAAATTCACTTCAATAACTAGTAGTGCTTATTACTCCAAGCTAGGCATTATTCTGACCACAAGATGAGCTGTCTTGCTTCCTTTGCAGTGTTTAAACATGAATTCCAGGTATGGATAATTTTACATAGTTACGTTGGTCCAGCTTAGAGTAATAAACCAATCATACAGCATACCTGGAAGATCCCTCTGGAAGCTGGAGATCGCTGTAGGAGGCACTACTGCAGTGATCTCTACTAGCTATTGCATCCCACACTGAGCAGCTGCCCTGCTACATACTTGAACACAGGAGGTTGCCAGCTCAGCACAGGCGCCATTCAAAGGATGCCTTGTATTTTCAAAATGAGCACAATGTGTTTTCTAATTGGACAAGGCAGAGATTGTGATGTCACCGCCTGCCTCTTCTTCTCATTCAAAAGACACTTTGCATTCACATGCAAAGCATTCTTTGAATGGTACCCGGGCCAAGCAAGCGACATTCTGTGTTCACTATGCAGCAGGGCTGCACTGTAGTAGCGGTGCCCATTAGAGTGATTTCCAGTATGGTTTATACATGCAGTAGTTACATTGATCCAAGCTGGACCAGTGTAACGATGTAAACATGTCCGTACCTGGAATTCATCTTTAACTGCAAGATGTCAAAATATATATGCAGCTTTTGTGCATGAAAAAAAAACCAAATCAAGAAAGGGATTTGCAGGGTTAGGTAGTGTTCTCTTGTCTGATGCATTCCTTTTCCTTACCTCTGTTTTCTATCACTAGCTGCATGTTTATGTTCACGTTATATTGCTGCTGCCAACTGTTGTACTATCTGTTGAGGCTGAGCCATGACAGGTGATCACACACTAAAGGGAACTAAATTTGAAGCTGATGTTTATACATATTATATATATTTATATACTGCATATTATATATTAAAAGACCAGTACATTTGGTTATGCTTTTATTTAAATTATTTTTTTTTTAATGTGGAACTACCAGAATTTGTCTTTGTATCCGTTTTTTGTTTGTAATTCCCTGTACAGCAGCACTCGGACTGGAAGAGGGAAAAGCAGTCCATGTGGCCAATCACAAGTGTTGCATGTACATGTGTTGACAGGAGGAGAGGAGAGTGATGAGCTAGTGTAAAAGTAAACAATACACATTGGGTTTGATTTGCTAAAACTGGAGAGTGCAAAATCTGGTGCAGTTGTGCATAGAAACTACCCAGCTTCTATTTTTTTTTTTTCTTCAAACTCAAAGCTTAATTGAACAAGCTGAGGTTAGAAGCTGATTGGCTACTATGTACAGCTGCCCAGATGTTATACTCTCCAGTTTTAGTAGTGAGTGGTTGTCCTAGGCAAAATGTGATTTTACAAAGAAAGTATATTATGAATACAAAAAGGATCCCATTGTTTCCTGGGATCCATTAATCATATTATTCTTCCAAGATGCTTCAGGAATTTTTTTTTTTCTTCATCTTTATAATGTATGTTTTTTTTTTCCCAATCTACTATTATTTGGGCTATATTGTGGGGCTACCAAGGCACTTTGCAATAATTACTTTTAGACATTTGGTCCACAAATAATAACATTTGTGGGTGGATATTAAATGGTCTCAGGAAATAATCAGAATGGAATGAAGGTGGTCTTTTGGGGACTGGAATTTTTTTTTAGCAGTTAACTTTCTGGCCTCCAATTCCTGCAGAAGAAAGCTACAGGCTATTTCTTTGGTGGTTTCTTTTCTTAACAGGGCCACGTAAAGTACATTGCCAAGGTAAAGGATAGAATCTCTAACAATTTATTTTTCCTTTCCCATTTGGGAGATTTCCCCGTAATTCTTTCAGCAGTGTCAATGTGTACCTAGAGCAACAAAGAAAGAGAAATATCTCAAGATGGGCACAGAGAGCAATAAATACACTTTTTAATAGTAAAATGAAGTGGCACTTAAGGCAAACTTTTTTTCATTTTGGATAGAGTAGAGAAGGGTAATGACCATGGTCAGTTTTTTTTGCCATCTGTGTCCCATTGTTGAGATTTTCCTCCACTGAGAGGAAATCTCTCCAAAGTGAGGGAATCCCAGGATGTCAGCAGAGTCACCAGAAATCCCCTTTAGAAGATTTCCCATCTATTCCTGTTCCAATTCTTGCCTTTAGTGACACTTTTTGGAAGGCTAAAACCCCCATCAGATTTGTATTGCTATCGTCCCTGGAACAGGAAGTAGGGTAAAACCTCCCCAATGATCCTTCACCTTTTTGTTGGAGTCATATTTAAGCATGTTTGCATGAATAATTTTGACTGTATGTATTGGTGAATTGATCATTTTTATTAATGTAATGTTTTTAAATGTATTCATCCTAAGTTTGTTGTTTGAATTTCTTAAAGGATAAGTTCACCTTTTGCACACAAATAAATGCACATGTTTTTTGCAGGTACAAAAATGTGCATTTAATATTTTTGGTTGCAGGAGCCTGTAAAGCATTGCACCAGTGATCAGTAGATCGCTGGTGCCATGCAGGTCTCCTGCAGACATGTCAGTATATCTGCTTGCCCATGCAGGATGTACAGGCAAGCAGATATACTGACAGTGAACTGCAAGCTTACAGCCGCTAAGGCTAACAACACTGCTCCTTCACAGACACAGTGCAGTAAGTAAGCTTTGTGGACAAGAAATGTGATATTGGCAGGATCAATAAAAGTATATTAGGGAAAAGCTAAAAAAAGGAAGCTAATGCAGCCATCACATCTGGTCTGGTAAGCTGCCATACATTAATGTTTTGTTTTTGGGGTTTGTTATACTTTAAGTTCTCGGTCTCTGATTTCAGTACTTTGTCACTGACCCAAATAAGCATACTGTCATGACAACCAGGCCATCAATGACAGCCAACATGGTTCTCTTAGTAGAGGCTTATAAACTGAACCTGTGTCCAGGCTGTGAATATAAAATTCACATATATTTATTGAGCAGTAATTAAAGCTGAATTCTGGGGAAAATAAAAAATCTCTCCTTGCAAGGAGCATCAGAAGATTACTGCAGCAGGGCTGTGGGGGGATCTTGGGCAGAGGAAGATTTCAAGTAAAAGAAAATGCATCAGCACAAGGGACACATCTACTGACTATAATGCACTGATTTTTCTGATGTGTTGTTTTTATTTTGACTGTCTTTAGTCGCTTCCAGACTCCCCTGTAGCAGATATATTGCTACAGGGTGGCATGGGTGCGCAAAATCACATGTATATATACAAGATTTTGCATTGCTGGGTAGGAGGCGCGCCCTGCCATTCGTGGCCATGGCTGTCAATCAACGGGTCCCGGCCGTTGATTACTCGCTGGCTCCCGGTGATTGCTGAGCATCTCCAATGGGGAGGATAACTGTTTGTAAACAAACAGTTCTCCTCCCTGTCAACTTGTACACACTGCTTTGGATGGCTGTGCGCAGCAGTGTGATTACAGTGAAGCACAAGGACACAGCTTATAGTGAAACAGCACACAGTTAAACCTTTGATTGCTCCTCATGTTAACCCCTTCCTGCCCAGTGCCATTAGTACAGTGTCAGTGCTTTGTTTTTTAGCACTGATAACTGTATTGGTGTCACTGGTGATGTCAGTGACACCAAGTCAGTTCCCCCCAGTGTCAGCATGCCCACCGCAGTCCCGCTATAAGTCGTTGATCGTCGCCATTACTAGTAAAAATAAAAAAAAATTCCAGTATCTATACCATTTGTAAACACTATAACTTTCACATAAACCAATTAATTTACACGTATTGGGATATTTTTTTTTAGGAGAGACATGTAGCAGAATACATTTTGGCCTAAATTTATGACAAAATTTGATTTTTTTTTTTTAAACTGGACATGTTTAATAGCAAAAAGTCAAAAACATTGGTTTTTTTTCTGAAAATTGTCGGACTTTTTTTTTTTTATAGCTCAAAAAATAAAAATGCACAGCAATCAAATACCACCAAAAGAAAGCTCAATTTTTTGGGAAAAAAGGGACGTAAATTTCATTTGGGTGCAGCGTTGCATGACCGTGCAATCGTCAGTTAAAGTAATGCAGTGCCATAATGCCTGGTCAAGAAGGGGGTAAATCCTCAGGAGAGCAAGCAGTTAGGCTTAAAAAAACAGCATTAACATTGAAGTCATTCAGGTGTGTCTTTTTACAACTCGGTGAGTTGAGCTGCTGAGACAACTGATTTGGATGATTTCTATGCTTCTGCTTATGTTGAAGATGAACTCCCCCACAGTCACTGTAGCTACAGGGGTCATTGTGGGGGTATTTATAGCTTGCTGAGATTATGCAAATACTTGAATGGGCATTTTCTAACCATAGGTTCACTTTAATGTGAAAACATAATTGCTTTTTGTGATTTTGTTCTCTTTGAATGCAGCCTGATGTTTGTGTTTCTTATTTTGCAGCTCTTTGCCCAACAGATGAGCAGAACGAGATCTTACTGACGCAGGGTGATGGCTCAGAATTGGCATCCCCTATGTCACCACGGACCAGCAAAAGCCGCATGTCCATTAAGCTACGGCGCTCTTCTGGCTCTGCAAACAAGACCTAGTTTTTGTCTCTGTCTTCGGCTTGTCCAGATGAGTTTGTTTATCGTGGGCAATGGCCTCTGTGGAAAAAGGCAGGCACCACACATTCACTTTGGCTTTTGTGCCAAAATCATGCTCCCTGTGCTTTTTATCTTCCTTTTTTTGTTTTTGTTTCACACTTATATTTTATTTGAGTGAATAACACTGGACTTTTAGAAATAATTTAAATTTTTAGCCTCAGACTCTGTTTTTTTTTAACTTTATGTACAATGCAGGGTGCCCATATGTATATCTTTGCAGCTTTTATCATTCTTTGACAATAATTTTTTTTTTTTTTTTTTCATGACGAATCTGGCTGATGTTACACAAGTATATTTTTGTTTTTACTCTACTTTTGCACCCTCTTTGTTGTATATTTATTGATATTATTCTAGCCTATTATCATTTGAGGTTTTGTTCCAGTTGATGTTGTCTTTTCTTTGGACCATCATAAAAAATTCCATAGGAATTCAGTTTTTAAACTATATATATATATATATATATTATTTAGCAATATCTATAAAAAGTGGGTTTTTTGTCTTGGTCCAATGAAACCCAATATTCCAGGATAAATATTAAATGTAACACAACTATTCACGTAATATTTTTATACATGTATTATTTTATTATATATAAATATATACATATACATATATAAATATATCCCTTTCACTGGCCTGACATCAAGAAATATGGTGGTGTAATTTTAATTAGGCATCCTTTTTAATGGTCCTGTATGTGTGGTTATATAGAGGAGCAGTGAAGGGGGTCTGAGTTTCCTCTTCTTTCTAAGAGAGGGTCAACCCTTTCACAAGCAAGTGCCCTTTAAGGTTTTGTTATGCTTTTATATGCTGAAATCAACGTTGATTAAACTTGTTGTGGTCCCACATGTTTTTTTACACATGGAATGGTATATGCAATGTAAAATGTTAAAGCAAGCCTGTTACTATGGAAAATTGTTTATTGCATACCTGTAAAAGAACACAGTACATTATCATCTTTGCAGTTGTCCATGCCACTGAACTGTGCCCTGATCCTGAGAAATTTTCCAATGAAATCTGAACAAAAAGGGACATTTCCCTGCATTTCTCACTGGGTTCTCCCTCTGACTTCCACCCATTACAGGATACAGTAGGGACATAGAAGTCAGCAGGAAGAACCAGTGATAGCTGTGGGGTACCCAGAATATTGACACTCAAAAATGTTGATTTGCCCTTTAGAATTCAACAGTTTCTCAGCATCAGAATAGACATCAGCCACACTGGCAGCAGGAACGTTAAGTATGTCCTGTCTTCATAACAATTTTCTGTAGTGGCAGGGTCACTGTGATTGCACAGAACTGAAATTTTATCATGAAAATCCTTATAAAAGTGGCCCTCGGTAAATCATTTGAATCTTCTAATCTGAGGCTGTTAGAAGCCTGTCTCACTGAGAGCTGCTAACCCTTAATATTTAAGAGATGGCTCCAGGCTAACCTTGAATGTATTTATTTAGTGAATTAGGAAAAGTTTATTTCCAGCCTTGTTACTCTGATCCACTGGTGGAAAGTTCATGGTACAGAACACCTCATCTCCACATATATTGGAAGTTTCTCATGTGGGTCAAGTTAACTAGTTCACGGTAAAGATGGCTCCACCAGCTTCACATATATGCATATCTGTATGTCTTCCACAGCCGTGTTTGGTCACTGGGATTGAAGAGAGATGGTTGTGAACTGGAACTTACACAGGGCTGAGAAATCTCTTCCTTCCCCAACTTTATTGGTGCTGGGTGCCTGAGAAGCCAAACATTGTGGTCATGTGGGAGGGTGAGTCACATGCTCTCTATACCCAGAATCGAGTATAGCTCTTTGATCACTGGGAAGCAAAGGGAAGTTGAGTATGTGCTGCTGGTGAGTACGCTAATAAAGTAACGCAGTGTTCGTATTCCCTGCAAAGTCAAAGTACAGTTGTGATTTATGTGGGATCAAGATCTTGTAGAGAGGGAGATTAAGGTGCAAGCTGGTGGTTTCAAGATGCACTTAAACCAGGTTCTTCAATTCTCTCTAGGTTAGCTTTGAGGTACCTTTAAAATGTATTGCAGCTTCTCATGATATGCCAAAGGACTGAACACAGATTGGTGACATTTCAATATAGAGTAAAGCTGGTCATATATAAACTTAATTGCATGAAGCTCAAAATTCCAACTGCTTCAGGGCTTGATGTATGTGAAAAAAGGGAAAAATGCCTAAATAATTTGCCTATCATCACGTTTCCAAGTTATTCCCTGTTTTTTGGCACAGCCTTATTTGGCTCTGGGCATTGATCTTCCAGTGGTTGGGTCCTTATGAGGACATAATCTTAGGATTTCATGAACAAATAGCTTTCTTGAATATTTTTATTTCCTGCCATTCCTGCATTATTTTATGTTTTTATTTATTTTGACTTTGTAACATTGCTTACCACTATTTCTTACATATTCCATGTCACGCATCTCTTAGGACGTGTATTCCTATGGTTGAATGCTTTCATTTGTGTCACAAAAAATAAATGTAAATTCTCTTTTCATTAAAATATTTAATGTCCTGTTTTAATATCATGTAAAGATGCTTGGGCCATTCATCAAGTGTGCTGATGTCCAGTTCAGTGGCCCTTTGGCCAATCTGTTACTGCTATTTTTTTGCCTTATGGCAGAACAATATTGATGTATGTTGTTTTTATATGTACATTTTCATCTTGGTTCATTGTTTTTGAGTGCTATGGTTTTAAAATTTGTCAGTGCCATCATCTGAAGTTGATTATCTCCCCCCTACATCCCATTTGGTAGGAATCCCATCCTGTTTGCTTACTTGGTATTTGACTTGGGGCCCATTGATACTTTTGCACTGCATTACTGCATTATTCATATGAAAGGCCTATCTAAAACACAAACATGATTGTAGTATTTTGGCAGTGCCCTACAACACATATTACTGTGTTGCGCTGCTCTGTAATGCACATATATTGACAAAGTATTGCTGCGGCTTACAGAATGAATGTGTTACCACAGAACTATAGTGTAAATGCCTTTTTAAAATGGAACTAAAAAAAGTCAAAATGGATGTATGTGCTGCTGTTTGTCACTAGCATTAACACATAAGTATTTGTTCCCCCAAGAAATAATTTTAGTAAATAGTAATAGCAAATCTACAACACAGCATCTTAGGCTTAGACATGTGGGTTATGTGCCTTCAGGAGGCTAGACAGTGACAAACAAAGCTGTAAGGAGAGCCCCAATAAAACCTCTCCCACTTCTGACAAGCATTGTTTTTTTTTACTAGTGTCCTTAGGTGTACGGACACTCTGTGAGAAGCAAACCTTTTTCTTTGGTATTTTGTTTTTTCCTTTTATGAAACTGTTACATGAAGATGCCTCTGTCAAGTCTGTAGTTGCTCATAGCCACTGGTGCTTCCATTTAGTAGCTTTCCAGATCAGTTGATTCCTCAGCTGTGCTACAAGAGACTGTACCCGCTGTCACCCTGGAAGAAGGTGAACACTATCCTGTACTGTTCCTTCAGGCTCTGGATCCACCATGGACTCCTACCTTGGCATTGGTGCTAAATGTTAAGTTAGCTGCTATACAAGTCGAAGACTTAGATACCGTCAACTGGGTAATCCTGTTGCTGAAGACCCCATTATGGGATATCCCCATCGGAAGGCAAAGAGCTGAATAAGGATGTGGCTGGGTCCATAAGTTACACCATGGTCATGACTGGGTGCCCTTAGGTTAGAATTTTGCCTCTTTGTCCAGGGAAAGCCCTGTGCCACTGCCCTATTCGCTTAGGTATTCATTTGAGGTTCTGGGGTTGCACTTGACATCTACCCACAGTGGAAGTGTCAGCCATTTCTAAGAGGTTTACCCCAGCATAGTCCATACCATGGGACTTCTGCCTCCCGCAGTGTGCACTGTGGCACCTGAGTGCACTGTTTTCAGAAGATTTCAGACTGTTGTCCCTTTAAAATTGACACCATTTTATTCTGCATTATTTCTCCTGCATGAGTCTAGGGGAGTCTTCTGCCCCTGCCCAGCCTCCATTTAGCTAGGACTTGCTGTACAGATGCACACTGTTTTAGTCTATTGGCATGCACAGACTGGTTCTCCTATGCAACCCGCTGTAGCCATCCTGTGTCTGTCAGAACTTGGCTGTCTGGTCCAAGGGCTTGGCCCAAGTCCCTAGGTCCTTTCTTTAGATCCACCTGTCCTCCATTGGTTGGAGCTTCTGCTTGTTGCCATTTGCTGCTGCATGGATGGTTTGGTAGATGCCCTCCTCCAGATTTCCAAGAGTCTTCTTTGATTGCATATGTGAAAGTTCCTTTGGTTCAAGTGTTGGTCTACAGAGATTATCTGCAAAAAGCAGCTTGCTCAGATGCCTTTTGATGGACAACTCTGTGGTGACTCCTTGGACACTGATATTAAGAAAGTCATGGGGGCAAGGGTACCCTCTTCAGGGAAGCAGGACTAAAGCCCCTAGTGGAAAGCCTTTGGCTTCTATGGTGAAGAATAGATTTTTTTTTATTTTCTCTCGGATGTGCTGGTCTACGTTCAAGCCCAACTCTCACTTCCGTTGCAAGACCTGGATGTCTAGGTCCACCAAGTCTAGGAACAAGCCTTCCTCCCATTGAGTGCTCGTCAGCCTTCTGGGCTTTGGAGCCTGTCCACCATCCAGCTTCTCAGTCACTGTCTTTAAAAGGTTAGCTGTTGAATCCCAATTTCTGAGGGACAGGAGTATCCTGAGCTCAGTCATCCCTACGTTCCTAAATAGTAAATAGACCTTCATGAAAGCCTTTGTGCAGGGTGTCACCTGTAAGGGATATCCCAATTTCTTCTTCCTTAGTCATAAAGTTGACTTTTCTTGTGGCTCTCATCTCTGTGAGGCATGTTTCAGAGTTAGCAGCCTTAACCTATAGGGAACCCCTCCTAGTTCCACACAGGGATAAAGTTGCCTTGTGGCCTAAGGTTTATTTTCTTCCTAAGGTGGTTTCCTCCTTCCACCTTAACCAGGACAATATGCTTCCCTCCTTATGTCCTGCTTTGAAACATTCCAAAGAGATTTCTCTCCATTGTATGGTATGTTATGTGCAAGTTTACCTTTCAGCTTATTTTAGACAATCATATTCTCTATTTATAATTCATGAAGGTCCTGCCTTTTGTTTCACCACCACTAGGTAGATTAGGGCCAGCCATCACCTGAGCATACAGTCTGAAGGTTCATTCCTTCCTGTTAAGGGTCATTTCTTTCCTGTTAACACACATTCTACTAGATCTGTCAGTGCTTCATGGGCTTTCAGCATCTGCATCGAGCTTGCCGCCTGATTTTTTTCTATCAGGTTTTACTTCTTTTGATGCCAATTTGGGCTAAAGGTGTTTCTCTAAATTTAGAGTCTTCTGTTGCCTTTGTTGTTTCATGGGCATGTTACAATTTGTGACTGTGGTGTCCACCCTGCAGTTGCATTGCTTTTGGACATCGCAGCCATCTAAGACTAAGATCCTGTGTTCTGTAATGTACACAAAAATACTTCTCTGTAAAATCCTTTTTTTGGAGGACATTACAGGAAACAGGTTTCTCCCCTCTGTTCTTGTGATTCACTCCTTATTGCATACTACAAGTTTACAGCTTTGTGTGTCAATTTCCAATTACGGTACCTGAAGACAGCATATAATCCATTAATCTAAGACTAAAATCACATGTCTTGTAAAAGAAAAGGATTTTTTTCCTGTAAATTCCATAATTTTATTACCTGTTGATCCAGTCAAGGGAGTTTCAATTTCCTTCAACAGACCAAGCTATCAAGCAAAAGTTGCAATTAGGACTCATTTACACCTTCTTTTCTCTCTAAAGAGTGATTTGTGTTCAGATTGTTCCTCAGAGAGCATTATACTGTCAGTAAGGAGGTGTTGTATTGCCTCTCCACCACCTGCTTTAACCCTCTGACTACTGGAAATGGTGCCAAACCACGTGCGGTTACACACCAGTTGCATCAATGCTCCATTCACTTGAATGGGTTGTGCGTGGCAGGCATTACTGCCCGCCAAGCACAACGTGTACCTCTGACGGTAAAAACACAGCTCAACTGCCCCCCAAATCGCAAGTGTAAATAAGCCCAACTAGCCTTAGAAGGTCAAGATAAACTAACAATGTCAAGGCTAGTACAATAGATACAGTTGTGTTCAAAATAATAGCAGTCAGACATCACTAACCTGATCAATCACTGTTTTTGGTAGACATTATATTTCTACATAGCAAATAATTTACTAGCAGGTGTAGTAGAGTAATAGAAATCCAACAGACCCAACAGTCATGACATGCATGCTGCTGATTCTGTGTAATTGAATCACTAATTGAAAGGGGCATGTTCAAAATAATAGTAGTGTGGAGTTCTATTAGTGAGGTCATTCATTCTTTGAAAAACAGGTGGCAATTATTGCCCTTATTTAAGGAAGGAAGGCAGCAAATGTTGTACATGCTGGTTACAGTGCATTTCTCTCTGAAATTCTGAGGAAAATGGATCGTTCCAGACATTGTGCAGAAGAACAGCGTACCTTGATTAAAAAGTTGATTGGAGAGGGGAAAACATATAAAGAAGTGCAGAAAATGATAGGCTGCTCAGCTAAAATGATCGCAAATGCTTTAAAATGGCAACCAAAACCTGAAAGACGTGGAAGAAAGTGAAAAACTACCATTCGAATGGATAGAAGAATAGCCAAAATGGCAAGGACTCAGCCAACAATCAGCTCCAGGAAGATCAAAGAAGGTGTAAAGTTACCTGTGAGTACTGTTACAATTAGAAGACGCCTATGTGAAGCCAAGCTATCTGCAAGAAGCCCCCGCAAAGTCCCACTGTTGAAAAAAAGACATGGACTGAAGAGGTTACAATTTGCCAAAGAGCACATTGACTGGCCTAAAGAGAAATGGCGCAACATTTTGTGGACTGATGAAAGTAGGATTGTTCTTTTTGGGTCTAGTGGCTGGAGACAGTTTGTCAGACGACCCCCAAACACTGAATTCAAGCCACAGTACACTGTGAAGACAGTGAAGCATGGTTGCGCAAGCATCATGATATGGGGATGTTTCTCATACTACGGTGTTGGGCCTATTTATCGCATACCAGGGATCATGGATCAGTTTGAATACATCAGAATACTTGAAGAGGTCATGCTGCCTTATGCTGAAGAGGAAATGCTCTGGAAATGGGTGTTCCAACAAGACAACGACCCCAAACACACCAATAAACATGCAACATCTTGGTTCCAGACCAACAAGATTGACGTTATGGAGTGGCCAGCCCAATCCCCGGATCTTAATCCAATAGAAAACGTGTGGGGTGACATCAAAAATGCAGTTTCTGAGGAAAAACCAAGAAATAGAGAACTGTGGAATGTAGTCCAATCATCCTGGGCTGGAATACCTGTTCACAGGTGCCAGAAGTTGGTTGACTCCATGCAACACAGATGTACAGCAGTTCTCAGAAACAGTGCTTATACAACTAAATATTCATTAAGTGATTCAAAGGAAAGCAAAATCTTCAAACATTTTTCAGTTTATATAGTGAATGTTTGAGTTTGTAAAGAAGAATACAAACACTGCTATTTTTTTGAACAGTCTATTATTCACTTTTCCTCAATTTGTTTTAGAGGAACAACACAAATTTGATATATTTTTCTTCATGTTTTGATTTGGAATAGAATGTGTAGTGTTCTCCATGCATTTGTGTGTATGGAAATAAAAGCTATTAGAAGGATTTTGAGCTTTATTCACTTTTTTCAACACACTGCTATTATTTTGAACACAACTGTATATATTTCTAACCTTTATCCCTGAAAAAGATTTTGTTTAAAAAGTGTTACCTGGAGTTAAGTTCAGTTATCTGGACAAAGCTCTTTTGGCACTGCTTCTCCTGGTGGCTACAGGAGTGCACTTAGTTCTGAACTTCTGTGACCCAGATTCAGCTGACAGCGGGCTAAAGTTTGTTTTTGGCTGTCGCCACTCAGCCGGTCCAGACTGTGGAGGTGTCCCCGGCTTTAATGTCTGGATCTACCCAGATGCCTAAGCCTGCTGGTCACACTCCAGGGAGCTTTGAAGGAGCAGTGCAGAGAGCTGGTGACTGACAGTTGCCAGCTCTCTGCTCACTGAAGACCAAGAACCGATTGATCAGTGGTCTTTGATCGTTCAGTTCTCTTAGATGCTGTAGCTGGATCAGAGGCAAAAGTAAAATTTTTCTTTATGCTGAAAAACTGTTTAGGTTTTTTCATTCTTCTACATTACCACAGGAACATTAATGAAGTATTTCATGTACACAAGAGATGTAAAGATGTCCCTGGATGGTTTTGGTAACACAGCATGGGTCTATTGCCAGAAACTCTGTGCATTGGGGTACCAATGTAAATGAATGATGCGTAAACAAAGTACCTCCAGTTAATGCATACCACCTTGTTCCAGCAACATAGAAGTGTACAGACATTTTTGTTGAGAGCCCTGCCCTATTGTCTTTTTCTAAACTACACAAACACTCCTACTCTTAGATATTAACATAAAGCCTAATAATTCCCTAGTCAAAGATAAGAGGGGGGGCACTTGGATGAGATAAGAAGAGGACACTTTTTGAGGTGAAGTGTTCAGAGTACACAGCACAGCTCTAAATTTCTGACCAAATCAATGTTTTTTTCTGCACTTCTAGTGGTATAATAAACAGAGCAAAAGGGAGCAAATATGGGAAGGTCCTTGTTAGGATTTGTTTGCTTTAAAGGATAAGATGAATCCGATGCAACATTTTCCCATTTACATACCAGTGGAATATTCTTTAAATTGTATCCATACGTTCTCATCTGCTTATGTTTGGTTTTCAGTTTGAAATCCATATAAAAGTAAACAAGGGTTATAGTTAAATAGCACTGGAAAGCTTGTTTATCTGTTCCGCTATGTGGGCAGTTAATAAACCCCACACTTGGATTATAGACCAACTGAACCTTCATTTAAATCAAATAAATATTTCAGGTGCAGTAATACAAAAGGTGTTCAAAGTTTTTAATCTTAACACAACCTTAGCAATGTGTGGAAAACTTTGTTCCTTGCCAGCATGTTGCAGAGAGTAACCCTTGCTCTCCTTATCAAAGCAGTAGTCTCTCCGCAGAGGTACAGCTCAACCCCAGCTAAGTCAGTGCTAGGGCTCTGAAGTCAGCAAAACTCATAGTGCATGTTGATTAGAGAACTTTGACTCTAGAGATGGGGAGTTGTATTGGGCTTCTGTAGAGAGGCCACTGATTCCACACAGAAACAAAGAGTCCTTCGCTACAGCATGCTGGCAGGGGACAGGCTTCTATGCACAGGCTGTGGCTACTTTCTAAAGCAGGTAAACTGAGATTTTGCACAACTTTGGTTTTGATGCACCTGGAATGTATTTAGCTTATGTAAACTGAAAGGTCAGGTGGACTTTTAATGCTTTTTCCTGTAGCTGAAGCCACCCACTTATCCATTATTAATTGATTATATTGTTTTACACAAAATACTACCAACCTGACTGCAATTCCCCTCTTAGTGGGCCTATAAGCAACTTTCTGACCACCACTAATTCCTAAAAATGCAAACTTCTACAGTTTAAAATAAATTAACAATTAATAAATCAACATATGTGTGATTTATTGCACTGCAGACACTGATTTCTCATTGACCCCTATTGCATGCTCTCATGATCACTTTAAACAGTTGGATGAAAGCTTCAGTTATGCAGCAAGATAGGAGTTTATGATTCTCGTTTAATCACCTACTTACCGGGCCAATTCTGACATTTCTCCCAAATATGTAAAAATCAGGGTTTTTTTGCTAGAAAATTACTTAGAACCCCCGAACATTATATATTTTTTGTAGCAGAGGCCCTACAGAATAAAATAGCGGTTGCTGCAATTTTTTGTGTCACATGGTATTTGCACAGCTATTTTTCAAACACATTTTTTTTAAATACACTTTAATGAATTAAAAAACAAGCAAACAATATTTAACTAATTTTTTTTGTAAAATATGAAAGATGATATAAATAGATGATGATGGTATCATACAGGTCATGCATTAAAATTGCATACACTCATGGAATGGCACCAAAGTACGGTACTTAAAAATCTCCATAGGTGATGCTTTAAACATTTTTACAGGCTACCAGTTTAGAGTTACAGAAGAGATCTAATGGCAAAATTATTACTCTCGGTCTGACATATGTGGCAATACCTCACGTTTGAACACTGTTTACACATGTGGGCGTGGCCTACGTATTGCGTTCACCACTATGTGCGAACATGAGGGGATGGGAATGCTTTACATTTTTTTTTTTTTTTTTTTTGTACTGTATTACTTTATTTTTACACTGTCCCTTTAACCACTTGCCGCCCTGCCACTGTAGAAATACGGTGGCAGGGCGGCACTGGCAGGCAAAACCACCTTTTAAAACGCGTGTTTTGTAAACAGGGGGCACGCGTGAGGCGCGCCGCCGCCCTATCTGTCCCGCCAATCACCGCTGCGGATGTCAGTCGCCGGGTCACAGCCGGTCCTTACCGGCTGTTTCCCAGTGATCGGCGGCAAACAGTGACAGACAGCACAGCTGCAGTAGCTGTGCTGTCTGTCACTTCCCTGACAGCTCAAGGACTAGCTGATCGAGAAAGAAGAGTTTCTCTCGATCAGCCTTGTCCCATCCAGCACACACCCCCGCCCCCTAGTAAAACACTCCCCTCACTCAGATAACCCTTCCCTGCAAAATAAAGTTAACCCCTTCCTCCCCAGTGCCATTAGTACAGTGTCAGTGTTTTTTTTTTTTTTGCACTGATCACTGTATTAGTGTTTTTGGGGATGTCAGTGACCCCAAGTCAGTACCCCCCCAATGTCAGAATGTCCGCTGTAGTCCCGCCATAGGTCGCTGGTCACTGCCATAAGTCACTGATCGCCGCCATAATTCGCTGATCGCCGCCATTATTAGTATAAAAAAAAAAACTAAAAATCCCAGTATCTTTCCCGCCATTTGTAAACGCTATAACTTTCACGTAAACCAATTAATTTACAAGTATTGGGTTTTTTTTTTTTTAGCAAAGACATGTCGCAGAATGCATTTTGGCAGAAATTTATGACTAAATTTGATTTTTGCATTTTTTTTTTACTGGACATGTTTTATAGCAAAAAGTCCAAAATATTGTTTTTATTTTCCTCAAAATTGTCAGCCTTTTTTTATAGCGCAAAAAATAAAAACCGCACAGGCAATCAAATACCACCAAAAGAAAGCTCAATTTGTGGGGAAAAAAAGGATGTAAATTTCATTTATGTACCGTATTGCATGACCGCGCAATTGTCTGTTAAACTAGCGCAGCGCTGTATAGCAGAAAAATGGCGTAAATTGCAGTATTTATACCATAGTTTGTAGACGCTATAACTTCCACACAAAGCAATCAATATACACTCATTGGGATTTTTTTTTACCAAAAACATGGAGCAGAATACATTTTGGCCTAAATTTATAACCAACTTTGAGTTTACTATATATTTGTTATAGCTGAAAGTAAAAAATATTGTTTTTCTTCAAAATTTTGGGCTTTTTTTTGTTTATAGAGTGAAAAAAAGCGCACAGGTGATCAAATTACACCAAAAGAAAGCTCTATTTGTGTGAAAAAAAGGACGTAAATTTTGTTTGGGTGCAGCATTGCATGACCGCGCAATTATCAGTTGAATTAGTGCAGCGCTGAGTAGCAAAAAGAGGCCTGGTCAGGAAGGGGGGTAAATCCTCTGGAGGTCAAGTGGTTAAAAAAAAAAATGTAAATATTGTGATAGAAATAAGCAGTGACAAGTCCTCTTTATGGAGAGATATGGGGTCAATAAGGCCCCGCATCTCTCCTCTACAATTTAAAGCATTAGATTAAAAAAAAAAAAGCATTGATCTAATGCTTTAAAAAATAAAGGCCTTGTTTACATTAGCCCAGAACCAGAAGTGACACAATGACATCGCTCCAGTCGTCCTAGGCCATAGAGATGAATGGAGGCCATCTTTCCTTCACTTATATCTATGCCCTATATGTTCTTAGGCTCACCGATCATCCAGATAAGCTTGAGAACCATTGGAAAGCAGCAGGGGGGCGCTTCTAAAAGTGATCTAACAGTGAATCCGCCGCTCAGACCACTTTTAGCAAAAAGGGAATTTCCGGCTGAAATAAACATTACCAGGGTTATGGCACATTGTTGCAGCCATAACTCCAGTATTCCAATTCCAACCGAGGACGTATTTTTACTATGGCCCGGTTGGGAAGTGGTTTTTAATTGGAAAATCGCAAAAGTAAATTTGTTTGGTCAACTGCCACGCTCACTCACAGGGGTTGGACAAAAATATGTAATCACAATTTATTTTGCAGGTGTGAAAGTGACAACATGTTTTGTGTTGAAAGCAAAAGTGATGTAACATTCTTTTGCTTCCGCTGTGTGATGAGCCACCTAGCTAATAGATGTAAAGCCTCACTGTCATCACTCACTGCCTATGCTGTTAGTAATAGTCATGTCAGAGCTTACTGAGCTTCAAAGAGGGCAAATTGTTGGTACCGCTTAGCTTGTGCCTCTGTGAATAAAGTTGCCAATTTATTTGCATTGTCGCGAGGTACAGTATCACAGGTTATGATGGCATATGCATAAGCGGGGTCAACATGGTCAGCTGACTGAAGGAGACAAGAGGACATTGCGCAGGGTTATGACCCAGAATAAGAAAACTGCTGCAAAAGAGCTCAATCTCAGTCTTCCAAAACCTGTGTCCACATAAACTGTACGGAGGGAACTCCATGAGCAAAACATTTATGGGCGAGCTGCTATTGCCAAACCACTAGTGACCAATATTAATGCTCAGAAGAGGAGAGAGTGGTGCAAAACCCATACTTCATGGACTGTCGATCAATGGAAGACTGTAATATGGTCCGATGAATCAATCTTCACACTGTTCTCAACAACTAGACGTGCTTATGTGTGGCAAACACCATCCCGAGCTTACAACCAGGACTGTCTTGTGCCAATGGTAATGCAGGGTGGTGACGCAATCAAGGTTTGGGCAGTATCTTGCTATTCTGCAGGCCCCATCATCACCTTGAAAGGTAGGGTCACTGCCAGCAACTATGTACAAATTTTGTCTGACCATGTGCACCTCATGGTGCAGACATTGTTTCCTGAAAACAGCTCTATTTACCAAGACTATAATGCTCCAATGCACAATCATGGTTTGATGAGCATGCAAAGTCTCGCACCTTTCCTTGGTGGCGCAGTTGCCAGACCTCAATATCATAGAGCCGCTATGGTCAATTTTGGAGAACAAGGTTTGGGCTCGTTTTCCGCCTCTGGTATCCCTGCAAGCACTGGAACAATTTTTGTATAAAGAGTGGTATCATATTCAATTGTACACTATCCAAGACTTCTATATCTGTCAATTTCCAAGAGAATTCAGGGTGTCTTGGATGCCAAAGACAGTCCAGTACCATATTCGGTAATTATTTCATTCTTTTACTTGATGTTTCCATACTTTTGTCCAACCCCTGTACATACTTTTGTCCAACCCCTGTATATTCAGTTTGTGAACAGGAATAAAATCATGGTATAGATGTGTTGGGGCTATGCTGGCTGCTAATTCCAACACAGTACCCAAAGACATGTCAAAATGCTGCTAATTCCAACACAGTACCCAAAGACATGTCAAAATGCTGCTAATTCCAACACAGTACCCAAAGACATGTCAAAATGCTGCTAATTCCAACACAGTACCCAAAGACATGTCAAAATGCTGCTAATTCCAACACAGTACCCAAAGACATGTCAAAATGCTGCTAATTCCAACACAGTACCCAAAGACATGTCAAAATGCCAAGTTTTTCATGTTTTTACAGCATTGCTGTGGTGTGCACTAAACGAAAGTACTGCATATAGTAAATTTTTTCAGCACAGCAGGTTTCAACACATACCACTGCATTACCATGCTGCAGTGACTATAACTATACTCTTGAAATGCCCCTCGCAACATTAGAATAAAGTTCTGTGGAGAAAAAAAAAAAGAAAGCATAAGATGCACTGGGATTGGCACATCAGCACTATGTCTCATAGCCAACACCAATGTTTACATTGGAGGGCAGCTATTTACATTATGGGAGCCTACTTCTATAAAAACAATTGTGCCTGTGGTGTTAACTTTGAAAATTAGTTTCTCCATAAGGCGTATAGACACTGAGGTCAATGAGAGCTTTCCTCAAAGTGCTTTTACAGCTTGCTAAGAGGCGGTCTATACTTTAGTGTGCATGTGTATTTACTTAAAGCACAACTACACTTGCATTGAAAAAAAAAAACTGCTATCAGATAGATTTTTTTTATGGTGAAAGAAACTTTGCATGTCTCTTATGTCGTAAAATCCCCTGCTGCTTGTTTTTGTTTTTTAAATACACTGATAGACACATCAATGCAGCTCACTGTACAATCCCAACATTTGTAGGATGCTGGGATGAAGAACTCCAGCCCATTTTGAAGGTGTTATGTCACCCTTGCCCGGGCCAGTCAGTACGGCTGAAGATGTTTGAACACAGAAAAAAATGTGGAAAAAATTAAAGCAAGGCAGTATGGGAAAATGCATGGATGTTTCAATGCTGGAGGGGGCATATTATGCACATTATGGCAAAAACTTCCGTGAGAGTAAAAAGTTTACTTCCACTGCAATTCCAGGCTAAACTTGATTTGTCTAGAGTGGGGAAGGGTTTTAACTGCTGTTTGCATCCTTTCATTTCCTGTTCCAATGAGAGGGATTACTGGAGGATAAGGTCCTGCCAATGGTAACACATACAAGTATGTAAATAAACACATTTTTGTTGATGCCACATACAATTTATGCAGTGCTGACAGTGGCTGCCAAAATTAGTAAAGGAAATAGTTTGATGAGCCAGCTTAGCCCAAAGGAACTATTTAAAGTGATAGCAAATCTGGATTTATACTTTAAAGATTTAATTTTTTATACTGTATGTGATTACTCCCCCCCCCAAGCTGAAATATGGACATTGATATACTCTAATCATAAGTACAGCAACAACTAGATCAGATTGACAATTATGAAGGTGAAGCTGCCCCACCAACTATAGTTTTTTTTAAAGATTAGTACAAGGTTGTTATTCACAATGCCATACGTAGATTATGCAGTTCCCCTTCCTGAAATGCGTGGCTGAGCTAGATGCTGAAGATTATATCAGCTGTCCTAAATACATTAAGAGATTTAAAAGTACACTAATAAAACCAATAAACAAATGTAGTTACATTCTCTCAATTTGTTTATTGTTTTTATTGGAATATACAGGAAAGTGTCGTAAACACAGTATGGTCAGAGACATACTAGTATTTACATGGCTGTTTAAAATAACATGGCATTAAAGCGGTATGCAAGAAAAAGAAAAAACTATGCAGTAACCAAGAAGAGTATATCAGGTGACTGGAATAAAGTCATGAGTGTGACAGTTAAAATAGAAGGTTGGAGAAAGCAGAAAATGGCAATGACCACAATATTTGTTGGGAAGGGGGAGAAAAGAGAGGAAAAATATCAGTGAGTTTTCCTTGTATTTTTAATTTTCTTTTAAGTAGGATGGCATCCTGGACTTGATTTTACTCAGGGACATGGTGGGTATTTTTTCAGACCTTCACAATTTTTAGTTTTGCTGCTGTGAGAACATGCAGCAATAGTTTAAAAGTGTACTTCTCCATGCCTGGAGGCCTGAGGCTCTAGAGAGCATATTAAGCAATGAAGTGAATTTGGGTATTAGCTCCAAAATCATCCTATAAACAGCACACCAAAAGTGGTGTACTACAGGACAAGACCACCATACCTGGATGAAAGTACTATCATGTCCACTTGCTTGAAAGCATTGAGTGGAACATCCTGGGTAATAGTGGGCCACTCTAGAGGGGACTAAATACCACGTGGGTAGAGCTTTGTAATTTGTTTACCCTGCCAAGATGTTGGTGGAACAGGATTCAATTGTCTCCCATATGGGCATCCAACTCTCTGTCTAAGATATGATGGCCATTTATGAATATAGGTTGTAAGTTGCTTTGAGGAGGTAGTTACATTTTAGTTAGGCTTAATACTACCTTTTGCATTAGCACTTTAGGATGTTTCACTTGTTTTTTTGTTTCTGTGAGAAACTAATTTCAGCTGAAAAAGACAAATATTTGTGAAGATTCGAAACACAGAAGCCACTGGCTCCCACCCCAGCATGCTGTACTGTCTTTTAACCAACTGACAGTTGCTTTAAATTCCTTCTTTTTTGTGGGTGTGCTGAAGGGAAGTGAGTGACCAAGTAGTGAGCCATGGCAGTTTTAGAAAGAATGGATGGTACATATAAAGTCCGTTGTATCCAGTTTATTTAAACAGCATGTGAAACTCTTAGCTTCTTTGTGGCTCTGTTTGGAGATTTTCTCCTTCCTCTCTTGATGACATTTGTCACCCAGGTAGGAAATAAGTGAAATGTCTCTAACAATGGCATAATGGCAAATGCTTTTCTCCATCATCCAGTGAGGGACTTAGGAACAGTTGGGTTATACTGCTAGGACATTGGTAAACAGAAAGCGTTGTAGACCAGACCCAGTATAACACATCCTCTACCTAGCATGCCTCCATTTTTTCAATAATGCCCTTGGAGGTGTTGGACACCTTCTGCTGAAACCAAATCTGACATTTTTTGCCAGCATCTTCTTTCCTCAGAATTTTTTCCTCTGAACGGTAATCAAAATTCCTACACCACTGCTTGAGCTGGTCTCTATATAGCTGTTATCCATATCAGTATTTTCTCAGCTATAGCTTTGGAGGCTGTAGCCAGACCCTGCTGGACTGAAACATGGCTATCATGCACTAAGCTCTGTATTGTACTTCCCAGGCCTTTCTTGACTGTTAGCTATGGCACAGCCCTAGGTGTGAACCTGCCTCTGAAGACTCACATTGTAAATACAGCCAGCAGAGTGAAGCATCAGGAGCTATCTCACTGTTTGCATCACTAGGTGCCTTTCAAACTTCCCACCATCGTTGGTTTTACCATGCTCACAAATAGGGAAGCTTGCTCAACACAAATCTTTGATAAGAGATTCTACATTCAAGGAGTCAGTGCACAATTTCCCTTTTAGCAAGGATTTTCCCCTCCTTCCCCTTTACGGGCTTATAAGGTTTTGAAAGAGTACCTTGATTTCTACCTGTGTCCACTCATTGACTATCAGTCTTCATTAGCCTCTCACCCGGTATCTGGGAGCCAGGCTAGGAGTGGAGACAGTTAGATGGTCCCTGTGGACCAAGAAGTTCCTGTCATGACCCAGCAGTTCCTTAGGGTGAATGGGGTGATTTCTCACCCCTCATGGATTGAAAGAAATAGATTTTACAGTATGTAAATTTTTTTTTTTTTTGCAGAATCTGGAAGGCTTTGATCCTTCATTAGTTTTTACCAAGTTCTGTGTTCCAAAATGAGAAATTCTCTCACCAAGACAGGAAATGAAACATAAAAACAAAATTGCAGTTCTACCTATTCTGTCCAGAATTGGTACTGGCTGTGCATACACCAGTTTCCCAGAAATTTTCTGTAAAATCATCCAAGGATAAAAACTCCAATCAAGCATCAGCCTAAATTAAAGAAACATTGACCAACAAAGTCAAAGCTTCGAGCAGTTAAAATATTTACCAAAAAAAAAATAATATATTGCAGCCTACCAATTCTTAGATGTGGTGGCTGCAATTTTTTGGTCTTTTTTCCCCTTTCTTTTATTACCCAGTGATCTTGCTAGTAATACACTTTCTATCCCTGGGTGGCTACACTTTCTCCTCCTCTGTATCAATTAAAGGAGGCATGGCTATCACCCAGCTTAGACTTCAAAGATGTTTTGCTGTCTACCTCTCCTATACATGTTGGTAGAGGACTAGTAGTTTACAAAAGAAAGATAACATTCTTTGTGCTTTTAGATCCACTCATAGAAAGTGACAAAGATACAACATTCCTAGCAAGATCAAGAGGTATTATCTTGCTGAAAATGTTCTTAGCCTGAAAAAACAAATGCAGCCATCACATCTCATAACTATCAAATAATAATAAAATAATTTAGCGCTAAAACAATCACAAGCAGCCAAAGCACCAAAAAGGCAAACCAAAATAATCAAAGACGGAAATGTGCGGCGCTGAAGCAACAAATATCAAAGTTCCAATATATATTCATACATGAAGTGCACTAAATCACATATGTGGAGGGAAAGTGACAAAAGTGCAAATGCGCAAACCTAAAAAGTGATAATGGTGAGCACTGAATAGTGCTGGATGTCGATTCACATACACAGTCCTAAAAACAGTTCATAAAGGTGCTTAAAAGTGATGATCCATCTGAAAGGATCTCAGGTAGGTGCTCTTTACGTCATCCAGGTGATGTGCCATGAATGAGCATACTCCTCATGAATACGTGCCTTAGCACGAAACTCGTCGAGGGGCCGTGCGCAGTGACGTCACACCGCCGTGACCACGTGGAGGTCCGGCGGCCATCTTAGCATCACATATGGTCAGTGTTTTATCTTGGTTGTCAACTATCTTGCATTCAATAAATATTGTTTAGAAATACTGACTATGGGCTTCACTCTTTTTGGCTCCTTGTGAGCGGATACCTGTACAGAGCCCATTCCGGAGTAAGGCCTAAGGTGTTGTAAACTGCCCAGGGGAAGGGGATACATATCGGTTTGTGACCAGACCAGGCTGATCCTGTCCTGAAGGACACATAACGGTTGCACATCTGGTGAGTGCGTATTCCTAACTTATTCATGGCACATCACCTGGATAACGTAAAGAGCACCTATCTGAGATCCTTTCAGATGGATCATCACTTTTAAGCACCTTTTATGAACTGTTTTTAGGACTGTGTGTGAATTCACACCCAGCACTATTTAGTGCTCACCATTATCACTTTTTAGGTTTGCGCATTTGCACTTTTGTCGCTTTATCTCCACATATGTGTTTTAGTGCAATTCATGTATGCATATGTATTGGAACTTTGATATTTGTTGCTTCAGCGCCGCACCTTTCTGGCTTTGACATCTCATAACTAGTTATCTGCAATATATCACATTGTTTTTGCTTTAGATCTAGCTTAATAATTGGTGGCCATTGGAATGGGAATTCATTACAGAAGCATTGCCTTGTAATACATTGTAACAAGCTTGAATAAGAACAGTTTCTTTTATTTGCCTTATATAGTGATAATCCTATAACACATCTTAATAGCAGCCAACACAAAATATCCTTCAGTATTGACCATCTAATATCTAATATTTCTGTGTTGCATTTTCACTCCTATTTTGTATTTGATGTATTCTAATGGAACAAGGGTTTCTAAAAACAGGGCATGGCTTTTGAGTCTCATTAGAAAGAGTGGTCACTCATAGTGACCAGACAATCCATCTCCAGGGGCGGACTGACCATTTGGAAACTCAGGCACTGCCCGAGGGCCCAGGGTCAGTAGGGGGCCCTATGAGATGCCCCAGGTACCTTTCCTTGGCTTTTTCATAGGCTTTTTTGGGTGTGGGCAAGGACACAGGGGCCCCATGATCCCCTATTGCCCGGGGGCCCCATGTGTTGTCAGTCCGCCCCTGTCCAGTTACAGTAAATACAAACTTGCTTGGGCTACTGCACTTTACACATCAGTTCTGTCTGCCTTACTATAATTTCATGTACTGCAACGAGGATGGAGGTTTCTGAATCTCTTGCATATTGCTAAGAATGCCACCTACATTAACAGATCATTACATTCATTTTCTTACCTGCACTAGCAAAATATCTGATGCTGTTCCCCACAAAGGGAACATAAAGTTGATAACATCTTGTTATCTTGGCTTCATGTGAAACACCAGTTTTATTGAGGGGTTGGGGGGGAAACAATCCCCTTCAAGGTATATGTAAGTCATGGATTTTTAGCCAATGTAATTCTAGATCTTTACCTGCTTGTGTTCTGTTCTGCAACCAAAGATATGCCATACTATACATGTGAAGAAAAGGAATTCCAATTGTATAAGATCTCCCTAGTTACCATTCCCCAGCATCCCTCTAGACATGAAACACCCTTAGATAGCATATCAGCAAAGATAAAATGGCTTGCCAAATTGCAGGAACAGGGGAATGAGAATTATTAGAAGGACTGGCTGCAGAGTACTATTGCTAATATTACCACTTTTCAGAAATCTGAATTATTATTACTTGTTGAAATATATTTGCCCATTATTAAATTTCAATTATTAACAGTTTTAAATAGATAAGTGTAAAGTGTATAGAAAGGTTTTTAAGAGCATTACTTTTCAAAATACATTTTGTTTTGAAATGTGAAAGTTGTTTTTTTTTTAATTGATACTGGAGATTTCTTTAGTAACCCTTTAGTGCCCTTACATATGGGGGCATTTAAAAAAAAAAAAAAAGACCTTTGCCTTCACCTTTCACTGCCATACTGTTTTCTAATGGCAGGGCAGAAGGTAACTCCAACATATATACAAATGTGATTTCATGCTAAAATGTTCCTTTGCAGTGCAATTAATGTATTTTCAATTAGATGAGCTTATCTGG
This sequence comes from Staurois parvus, assembly GCF_062004578.1. Classification (NCBI taxonomy): domain Eukaryota; kingdom Metazoa; phylum Chordata; class Amphibia; order Anura; family Ranidae; genus Staurois; species Staurois parvus. The sequence continues at coordinate 2,347,330 of NW_028318033.1, read as the reverse complement.
ACAGTATACATGTTTTTTTAAGTGGCACAAAAAAAAAATCAAATGATTAGCTAATCGATCATTCCCTTCTTAATTGTCTTGTAGTAATAAAGTACTAACTAGATACAGCCAGTACAGTGTAAAGCATCCTCTGTCCATGAGGAAACTTTCTATGGTGGTCTTTTCTTCTGTCCACTATGCACTTTTATGTGTATAATTTTCTATGGTGTTCCTTTTCTCCATCCTCTAGGAAACCTTCAATGGTAGTCCTTTCCTCAATCCACTAGGCAGTGTCCATGGTATCACTTTCCTATGTCCACTAGGCACCTTTCATGTTGTTACTTCCTTCCTTTTCTATATCCACTAGGAATCCACTGTGGGATTTACTTTTCTCCTTTCCTCCTACCTACCTTTATTGTGATACTTTCCTCTATAAACTGTTTGCATATTAAAATTATCCTTAATCCATGAGGCGCCTTCCACGGTGATAACTTGTTAGAAATCTTAATGTTTGCAATAGATACAAACATGAAGGGCTATTTATGACATGAAGTCAGAAAGCCTTTTGTGGCCAATTCATACTGCTTTGCCTGCACCTTGAGCATGTTTCTAATTCATATAAAATATGACCAAAGAGAAAGTGGCTAATTGTTGGTACGGAGAATGTTCACACATTTATACTTGTTTGTCTTTTTTTTTTATTTATTCTAAATACTGCATGTTGCAGTTTAACTGACAGTGCATACTGCAGCATAACAATTAACAGTGCTTTTGATTAAGAGAGATTAAAATTTTCCTAACTGCAAAATTTGGCCTCAGGTATCCATCATAACAAATGTGACATCATGAAACGCATGACATCACAAAAATGCACACAGAGTTTTAAACCCATACTTGTTTCCAAATGTATTTTAATCAATGGGCTGTAACATCCCAGTTTGATATCACAAATGAGTTGTATTAAGTCACATTGAGGTACCTCAAGGTTATTGAGGTGCACCAAGCCATAGCCATATATGGATTACTGCATGTGCCATGGATTACTGTATTTGCCTTTTTGCTAATTACTCAAAACTGTCATTTAGCATTGCATGTCTGCTGGCAATGTGAACCACAACTATTTATTTCACAGTTCCTATTCACATTCTTACATTGCCCCAAATGTTTCCCACGGCACACATTGAAGGCCCCTTAACCTTTTCTGTCCCACTGTCACATTTAAGAGTCTGGTCTCACTGGAGATGCATGCACTTCAGAATCCAAGCTTGCATGAAATACGCCTTCTGGAGTTTAGTGGCAATCTCTCCCCTTTAAATATCCTAGATGTGCCCCAAAACCAAGACCACTAATCTCAGTGCCAAGTTCTTTTTGCTGCATTCTGCATGATGAACTAATAAGGAATCTAGGTACAAGAGAGTGGCAATTTGTTGATGGCCGAATTGAGGAGCAGAAAAACTACTCTAGGGAGTTCTAGCTACCTAGCAAATGTAATGTTATTGGGTAGTTTAACTTTAACTAAAGCAAGTGATCACTGAAAAGTTGTATGCATGTTCCTATGTATATGGCCATTTCAGCCTTGAGGTTTGTGGAAACCCCTACATTGACTAACAGTAAGAAGTTCTTACATGACCTCTCTCTGCAGATGCACTGCCTACGTAGGTGCAACTTAAACCTATTCTAGATGCCAGTTCTCCAGAAGTTACTGATAGATGCATGAACGTTATGAGTAATCCTTTTAAACAATGAGTGGGTCCCAGGGATTGCCTGTGCCCTAGTTAGGATTATTTGATTGTTGCTGAATTCTCAGGACAAACTTTTGCTGCGAATATAGAAAGGTAATTTCTCTGCCCTGTACAGACAAATACTACAGTGACTGGCAAGGATTATGCTCTTGCAGAAGCTTCAACAAAACAATCACGGACTTTTTTTTGTTTTGATTATTTCTGTTTTTGTTTTAATGTTTATTACCTTCACACAATCAATACTTCTTTACATTCTTTATAGAACGTTTTTGGCTAAGTAAATATTGTTGAGGCTTTTGGAAATTATATCTGGCACCCCACAAGTTTATGGTTTGTGCTCAAACCTCCATGCAATCATACTAAATGAGAGCATAGTTTTAAAAGGGTCTTAGCAGAGCACATTCTCATCACATCGTGGAAACAAAGTTTTCCCTAGGTCTGACCTATGCAACTTCATGTATGTTACACTGAGGAGTGCCCACATGCAGCCACAAAGATTTAAATTTCACTTTTCTCATTTTAAAGAATGATTTTAGTTATTACCTGTACCTTTTACATATAAATCAGAACTATGTGGATTTCTTTAAATTATTTTTTACTCATGATTCCAGACATGTGCCACCTCTGAGCCCACAATGAGCTCTCCAGGCCTGACAGCTGGTCGGGTAATGATGTATCTGCACTGCCGTACAGGAGCTGTAAGGATTCTCTCACATGGGCTGCTCAGTGACCTGCATGTGTATCTAACCAATTTGTGGAGATCTCAGCATGTTCTGTCATTTCATGCCTGTTCTGCCCACTTGTTAAGGGCTGCAAAGGAAAACATCCTATTTATTAATACAATAAAAACTATTCTTACTACTTTCTTTGTGTATACTGTAATCCTTTCTAACAACATCACTTTAATGGACTTCATGTACAGGGCAATTTGTGGATTAGGTATCTGGTTATAGTGACCTACTTGTATAGCACTAGTGAAGTACAATGAAGAAAATCTTCATTAATCACATGGACAGTTGGCTATAGGCTGTGTACATGAAATGCCAACCACACAGGGATTTTTAACAAGTAAATGAGATACATGTGTGTACTTCCTCTTACTAAATTTATTACATAAATGCAAATGACCACTCATGCCAGCAATAGATTACAACTGCACAGAAAAAGAGGAAATTCCTTATCTTGGAGTACAGGACACAGGCAGAATATTCATAATCCATGGTTCATAGGTGTATGCTTTCATTTTTTTTGCACACTGGCAAAGCTTTACCCTCTGAAGCCCTCCCATTTAACTTTGTGAGCCCTCGGGTTTGTAGCAAGTAATGCAGAGTAAACCAAGAAATGGAAGGAAGAATGTCCTGTACTGTACTCAAGATATGGAATTTACATGTATTCATACACTATGGGACATCTAGCAATGAATAAGAAGGTTGTGCAACAATTCGGTAAACATAACTGTGCCAACAGGCCAAACCACAAGATCCGATTTCAGAGTGCCTCTGCAAGAACTTTGTGGACAATATCTACATCCACAGTAGACTGAATGTCCACCTGGTAAACCTTGCACAACTGGGCTATAGAGGCTTGGTGCCAAAATGCCCAGGAACCTCCCAATCTAGTGGATTGAGAATGTAAATGTACAGGAGAAGATTTATCTATGAGAATGTGAGAAAGTCTTTCAATCTGTTTCCTTATTTATTGTGTATTTGTGGAATTTGAAGTAGGATGTCCTTTGAAAGGTAGTGAGACAAAAAAGGAATTTGCCTGCCTGATTGAAGCAGAGGAATACTCTAATGGTTTGGGCAATGTCCAGGATTTCCTTTGGATGCTTAGGAGCAGGGCATAGGGATAGTAGGACAATATGCCTAGTGAGGTGGAATACTGAAACCACTTTTGGGAGAAAGACTGTCCTTGGGCATAAAACAACCTTGTCATTGTGAGGTATGAGGAAAGGGCCGCCAATTCAGAAACACATCTGACAGATGTGATGACAACCAAAAGGGGTTCTTCGTAGAAGAGATTCTTCCATGGGAATATTCCTGATAGGTTAAAAGTGTGGTTTCTGTAGGGCAGAGATGAACAATTTGAATTCCAAAGGAGACAAAGGGTTCTACAAAGGAGGCTTAGTTCACCTCGAAGAAAGGCTCCTACAAGGCAGAGTGAAGCCAGAGGCCTTTAAAAAAGAATGGATAGGGCCAAGACCTGACCTTTTAGACTGCTTCAAGGCCAAGTCTTGGTGAAGACCTGTTTGTAGGAAGAATGTGAGGAACAGAATAATCTCTGTAACTGAAGTGGCCACACCAGGCAAAAAAAAAAAAGATTGTTAGGTACAATAATAGATCTTTTCTGAAGAGACTTTTCTTGCTTTTAGCAAGGTAGGAATTACAGACTCCGAAACCCCTTTTGTCCTGTTAAGATCTGGGTTTCAATAGCCATGTTGTTAAAGACAGAGACCGCGAAGCAGTTTGGAATAGAGGGCCTATTTGGTTCTCGCTGCTTTTTTCAGTAATGAACACATTACTCTAGTCCAGTTAGCTGCAGTTTGACTTACTGAAATTGCAGCGAGAACTGGTTCAATGGTTGGGCCTGCAAGAGCAAAGACAGCCTTTAGGAGTGTCTCAAATTTTGTTTCTGCAGCATCTTAAAAAGAAGGAACATATTTAATAGGTACAGTGATACATATGTTTAGGACAGAAATGGCAGGATCAACAACAGGAATAGCTTACATCTTTACAAACTTTTTTTTTTTTTTTACTGGATAGAGAGTTTAGCAAAGATTTGGGGGGAGTGAAAATCCTTTGTAGAGTGATCCAGCCATCATAGACTGCACATTCTGTGTGAACATGGCTGTAATTTGTCTGAGGAAATGGGACCTAGATGCAGAATATTCTACTTTAGTCAAATAGGCCACTTGTTCTCTACCTCAAATAGAGCTAGAATTGGATGCTGAGGCTGGTGTTGGAGCCGGATTTTGCCCGAGTGCAAGGGATGAATTGTCACTCTGAGGTTGAGTGTTGTGTGAGCCTTTGGCAAGGTGAATGTTTGCTTGCAATTTAACATTCTTTTGCCTAGTCCCTGTCATAGCTACAAGTCAGGGTATTTCCATGGTCTAGGGTGGGAAGTAAATGGTAAGCATGTCCATAAGAAATGATCTGTAACCCAGGTGTAGACCACCCTGTAATGAATCCTCCTAAGCGAAAGGGCAGAAAGAAGCACCTGAGTACCTTATAGGCATTCAAGGTGGAAGTGGAGGTAAATTGTACAACCAGTGGTATGATATACACATGGTCAACCACCTGGGACTAAGCTCTATGTGGTTAAATTATAGTACCAAGTTTGAAAGGTATACACTGTGTCACGGTCAGAAATGCAGGGTGACCCTGTCTTACCTGTCCACAACACTGGACTATATATAAAGTCCAGGATTCGTCTATCACAGTGGGTATACCCCTGAAGAGTTATCTCAATTTCTTGCAGGATCAATGAATATTAGTTTGAACTTATCAGATAAAACAAAACACTATATTTAACAGACCAAGGCCCATGTGCCTTAAAGCCCAGCATTTTGGGCACCAGGGAGGCACAGATGCAGCCCTGCTGCTATCAGTCTAAATCTAAGACGGGCTAAAATATGCAGTGGATGGACAATGTACTGAATGGTACTCATGTTTAGGGCTGTATGGCCACAACAAAGAATTGTGCAATGGGAAAATTGCTCCATGCATATGGCTATTTTTATCATGACATCAGCATTAGAAAGGGAAAACTATATACTCATCTTTCCTGGTGTTTTTGCATGGCAGTGTTCCTGTTTGGACTCCACCCATCTAACCTAATAGTGAGTAAAATGTTCCCCCTATTTGAAAGACAAGTTCTTAAAACTATAATAGCTAATAATAGAAACATAAGAGGGCACTGTATGCCACCTAACAAATCCAAATTATGGAAAAGTTAATCAAAGTTTTCAGTTTTTCTGATGTTTCATGGCAGTATACCAATAGGAAACTACTTTGAATGATTGCATTATAGTGTCAAGTTTGAAAGTTTACACTGCAAGATAAACAAATTCCAAACATAGCCCGTTTTTACAGTCACAGATAGAGATACAGGGTGACCCTGTTATATCTGTCCATGACACTGGACTGTATATAAAGTCATGGCTTCGCCCATCACAGTCGACATGCTCCCGAAGAAATCTTCAGAGACTGGGTTCCATAGCAATACTCCACAGCCCTGGACCTGTATAGTACCCTGTGGTTAGTTGAGCACTTAGCACCAAGCGCCAAGATGAGTGTCCATGCAGCAGCCAGTGCCTAAAGCAACATTACAGGCTGTCCCTACAGTGTGGGGTCTGTGTATGGCTCCCAAGGTTTTACTGAGGTTGCACCAATACTGCTATGTTGGCAGTAGAAAACAGTAAGATTGATTGAAATTATAGATAAAATAATAAAGAAAAAATAAACTAGGCAAGTGAAGCATGATATTTTCTCTGAAAGGAGAAAATGTCCATCACCTTTAGACACTAGCAGGTCTCACAAAGTGGCGTAAGGTCCATTCACCTGAAGGTAAACACTCATAACTCATGGTGTATGAATGCCTGCATCCTGTACTGTATTATTAAGATACAGGGAGCTTTGGCTGTTATGAATATGCAGTTTTATTAAATAGATCTACAGGTGTACAGTAACTTGTGAGGACAGTGGTGTATCACCCATGGGTGCAATTGCAGCTGTCTGGGGGTGCAATGTTGATGTCATCCTAACCGCTGGGAACCCAGAAGAAAGGAAATTGCCCATGTCAATGAGATTTGTCTGAGGTGATGTCTGTGGACAGCAAGGGGGAGAAATTGTGCTTTCTGTGACAGACTATGCTGGAGGGGGTAATGATTGTACTGGGGGAAAGATTGAACTGGAAGGGTGGGTGTAATGATTGTACTTGGGGACAGACTGAGCTTGGGGAAGTGAAATGATTGTAGTGGGGAACAGACTGAGCTGGGGGGGGGGGCAATGATTGTATTGGTGGAGCAGACTGAGCTGGGGTGTGTAATGAATATACTAGGGGGCAGGCTGAGCTGGGGGTGTGATGATTGTGCAGGGGGAGAGGATGAGTTTGGGGGGATGTAAAGATTGTACTGGGGGGTAGATTGAGCTGGAAGGAAGGCTCTTATGCTTTCACAGACTCACCTGGGGGGGGGGATAATGTACTAGGAAACAGACTGATGGGGGGGGGGGATATTATGCTGGGGGAAAAAAACTGAGCTGGCAGGAGGATATTGTATTGTGGGACAGACCTAAGACCTCCCTAGCATGGTAAGTTTAACAGATAAACTTTAATAACATGTTAACACAAATAGTATATAATAGGTTAAGAAAGTACAAAACAATAAATTAAATTTTTTTGAGGCCACTGGATTTCCATAAAGTAATTGGTCTTGTGAAATAATGTATAGAATGGATGAGACATAGAGCCGAGTAAGGGCCTCTGTGGTCTGCAAGGAATAACAGTAACAACTGTCAATAAGCAGAAGCAGAGCCTATATAGAAACCTGAAGATTTGCTGTATGGGTAGACAATTTAATCCAGGACAAGTTTCCATAAATGTTTAGTACTTACCCCTGAAGGAGCCACTGGATGTATTGGGTTCCCCAGTTCCTGTGCCCTCAGTATCCTCAGTGTTCGGCTCCTCAATTAGGAAGCAGGCTCAACCATCAATCAGGGCATCCTCTGATACTGCAATACGGCTGCCGATGTGTCCCTCTTTCACCCAGGAGCAGCAGTCTGCTCCCAGCTTCAGTCTCTCTGCAAAATGTCTCTACTCTCAGGAAAAACATTACAACCCTCCTCTTCTCCACCACAGCACCTGTAGGAGTTGAAGTTCAAGAACAGAACTGTAGTGCAGGCTTGGTCTCTTTGGGGACTACATCTCCCCCAATCTTCCACATTTCTCCTCAGACTCCCTGGCAGTTAACATCCTCAGTGCACCCCTTTAGTGAATGGAGAGCGGCTAAACACAGGCTTCTCTATGTTCTGTGACATCCACGTGTCCTGCAACCATGCCTGTGTAAAAGTCTCCTCTGCAGCACAGAGTCCTTTTCCTGTCATAGTTGCAGACTAGGCTACACATGAATTTTTAGTCTGCACACCATTTTTCCTAATCATTCATTAAGGGACACAGGGTAGAGGTAATTCACTGGGCTGGCCTGTAATGTGACTTGAGGGCACTTGGCTCTGCTATGGCACTCTCCAGAACAGGCCCGGACTGGGACAAAAAATAGGCTCGGGTACTTTGGACTAAGCAGCCCAAATCCCGGGGACCCTTTTCTCGAAGCCTGGTGGCAGAACGCCAGGGCCTGATTGCAAGAGCAACCTTTGCAACCCTGGTAATTCCGCCACTAGTATCAGTAGGTTTTTATTTTTATTTAAGTTTTCACAATTTTATTATTTTTTAAAAAAATTTTTGTAGGCCAGAAAGATAGAAAGAAGGAAGGAAGGAGGGAAAGACACAGAGAGGGAAAGAGAGAAAGAAAATGAAGAAAGAAAGGAGAGAAAGACAGAGTGAGAGAGAAAGAAAGAGAGGCGTATACAAAGGAAGGAGGGAGAGAAGGAAGGAGGGAAACAGAAGACAGAGAGAAAAAAAGATGTATAGAAGGAGGAAAAGAAACAGGAGAAAGAGAGACATATAGAAGGAGGGAAAGAAAAGAGAAAGAAGGAGGGAAAGAAAGGAGAGAAACAGGAGACAGAGTGTTAGGGATCCGGGTATGACCAGAAATGTGTGGACTGACACAGGGAAGTAGCAGGCTTCAGGAACACAGGCGTAGTCAGGGCTGGAGAGGTGGAATGGTCAGGCAGGCCGTTAGGTGCTGTCAGGCACCGCCCGGCGGGATCTCTAGTACCCACAGAACAGGATTCCCCAGGGCGCGGAGTCTAAGCCCCAGTCTGCCTTTTCACCAGAGCCCCTGATGGTGGGGATGGACTTGGCGCAGGACTGAGACCAGGTTGCGGCCCCTGAGTGCACCCAACTGTGGTAGAGGGGTCCGCCGAGGGTATGTACCGTGGGAAAGCCTGACGTGAAGAGGCTGGCAGACATGGTAACAGGGACAGATCCGTGCGGGATAGATGGATGGATCGTCTGGGTAGCGTCAGGCAGGCCAGGTCAGCAACATGCGGGCAGTGAGGTACCGGAGGAGCAGGCAGAGAATAGTCAGGGTCACAAGCCGGGTTCAGTAACTCACGGGCAGCGCGGTACAGAGGATCAGGCAGAAGGATGGTCAGGCAAGCCAGGGATCAAGCAGGAGAAGTCAGCAGAGGTCAGGATCGGGCAGGGTCGGCAACAAATCAGATAATCAGCAGAACAGGAACACAGGATACACGGTACAGGGGCTCATGGGAAACATACACCAAGGCCCTGACTGCAGGTCTGGCCATTCCTTAAATACACTTCCTGCAATCAGCTTCAGGTGATGGCTGACTGCAGGAGTGAGCTTCTGGTTGCTAAGAGCACCTGCTTGCCAGCCCTGGTACTGCAGCCCACACGGCAGGTGAGTCCCACCACCAGTGGTGAATCCATTCCTGACACAGAGAAAGAAAGAGACGTATAGAAAGAAAGAAGGAAGGAGAGAAAGTGGGAAAGAAGGATGGAAAGGAAGGAGGGAAAATGGAGACAGAGAGAAAGTGAGAAAGAAAAAAGAGACATATAGAAGGAGGGTAAGAAAGGCAGAAGAGAAACAGGAGAAAGAGAGACGTATAGAAAGAGGGAAGGAGGGAAAGAAGGAAGGAGGGAAAGAAAAAAAGGAGAGAAACAGGAGATAGAGAGATGTATAAAGAAAGAAAGGAGAGAAACAGGTAACAGAGGAGGAGAGAGAAAGGAGAGAAGCAGGAGACAGAAAGAAAGAGAAAAAATGAGAGAAACACGAGACTGAGAAAAAAAAGAGAGAGAAAGAAAGGAGAGAAACAGGAGACAGAGAGAGAGAGGTATAAAAAAGGAAAAAAAGAGAGAGAGAGAGATAAATGGAAGAAAGAAAGGAAGGAGAGAGAAAGAAGGAGAGAAACCGGAGACAGCGAGAGATAGAAAAGAACTATAAAAAAAAAAAAAGAAAGAGAAGGAAAGAAACAGACAGCGAGAGAGAGAAAGAAAGAACTATAAAAAAAGAAGAAAAGTAAGAGAAAATTAGAGAAATGCGAGACAGAGAGAACAAAAGGAGAAAGAAACAAAGAAGAGAAACAGGAGACAGAGAGAGAAGAAGAAGAAATAAAGAGAAAAAGAAAAAAAAAAAAGGAAAGAGTAGGAGAGCAAGAAAGGAGAGAAACAGGAGACCGCGAGAGAGAAAGAAAGAAAGGAGAGAAACAGGAGACAGAGAGAAAGAAAGGAGAGAAGCAGGAGACAGAGAGCGGAAGAAAAAAGGAGAGAAGCAGAAGACAGCAGAAGAAAGAAAGAGAAAAAAATGAGAGAAACGGGAGACAGAGAAAAGGAAAGAGAAAGGAGAGAAACAGGAGACAGAGGGGAAGAAAGTAAAAGAGAACTATAATAAAAAAGAAGAAAAAAAATTAGAGAAAAGGGAGACAGATAGAGAAAAAGAGAAAAAAAAAGAAAGGAGAGAGAAAGAAAAGAAACAGGAGACAGTGAGAAAGAAAGAGAGAACTATAAGAAAGAATAGAACTAGTAGACAGAGAGAGAGAGAGAGAGAAAAAAGGGGAGAGAAGACATTTGCTGACAGATGCCCCACAGCGCTGGATGAGATGAGGGTGGGTCCGCTGGAGGAGATGAGGGAGGGGGCTGCTGAAGGAGATGAGGGGGGGCGCCGCTGGAGGAGATGAGGGAGGGGGCTGCTGGAGGAAATGAAGGGAGGGAGCCGCTGGAGGAGATGGGGGGCTCGCTCTAGGTGATGAGGGGGGCCCGCTGGAGGTGATGAGGGAGGGGGTGGCCACGGTGGGAGCATACAGGAGCCGACCGCATGCAGGAGATGGATAGAAGAGGCGGATGGGCAGCACATAGAGGAACTGAGAACTGTACGGTCCTCTATGTGCCTCCCAGCTGCCACTCCTATCCAGGCGGCCCGGCCCACTGGGCAAAGGCCCGCTGTACGCTATGGCCAAGTCCGGGCCTACGCCAGACACTTTGGGTGAGATTTAGTAAAACTGGTGCACACAGAATTTGGTGCAGCTGTGCATAATTACCAATCCGCTTCTAACTTCAGCTTGTTCAATTAAGCTTTGACAATAAAACCTAGAAACTGACTGGTTACTATGCAGAGCTGCACCAGATTCTGTGCACCAGTTTTACTAAATCTACCCATTTGTGTACCATGTGAGCTAGCCACAGAGAACTTTAAAGGTTCAGTGCCACAATACACCCAACTGGTGGAACCCCATCCCTTAACACTCCTGCTGGAGGGGTGAAGACTGTCTGTAATGTGCATACTGTCCTACCTAGGATCCTGTCAGCCATCCAGATTGCCACATGGTAACTAACTGTTCTTGCCCCTGCCAAAAAAGGAGACCGACATCTATACAGAGGGAATTCCAACATCCTCTTCAAGGTGTGTCTGCTGCAAAACCTTTAACATTGGTGCTGTGACACTTTTTAAAATCTCTGCACATTGCACAAGCTGTTCCCCGTGCATGCATGTCCTCTTTATCTTCTGCAACTATCTGTTAGGTCCAGGATCTGTCCTCTGAACTGCAGCCTAGAGTGACTTGATCACAGATGACTATTAACCCCTCCTGCTGCAGCAGTTAGTTTATGAGTAACCATGATTGGGAATTTCTTCAGTTTACACAATATTAGTATAGCTAGCGGAACACACGCTCAAGGATAGCAGTCCACTAACAGCTCCAGATTAACTAGTGTACCTACTTCAGGACCTGACACAGCTCAGATTGCTGTCCCCTGCTTAAAGTAGTTGTAAAGGTTCAAGGATTTTTACCTTCATGCATTCTGTGATTCAGCAATGTGCACTGGAGTCTCGGCAATCCCGGGACTCCCTCTCCTCACTGACTGAGACAGCAGCAGGAGCTATTGGCTCTTGCTGCTGTCAATCTCAGCCAGTGAGACAATGAGAAGAGAGAAGGGGCTCTGAAAGGGCACAAGGAGTAGTGGTTGCCCCCATAGCAAGCTACTCACTGGCAGGGGACCTGAGAAGAGGAGGATCTGGGATGCTCTGTGCAAAACCACTGCAGAGAGCAGGTAAGTATGATGTGTTTGATATATATATATAAAAAAAAAAATTAACCCTTTACTATCAGCTGCAGCTCCTAACTGTGTATTGTAAATGGAAGAGTTTTGTGCAACTACAGTATGTCTGAGTTTAGAGATAAAATTTACCCATGTTAGCTGATTGCAATCAACCCCTTGGAGTGAAATTTACTGACAGGACACCGAACATTTACAAACAGCACCATTTTTTTTTTAATGACAAAAATCATGGCATTTACTGACAGAGATGCACTATAACACTTCAAAAAAGTACATAAAATGGCCTTTTCAGGTGCAAAATAGTGCAAATGTCCATATTTAAGCTATAAACATATAGCTAGTGCTATTAGCAATGTTTTCAAGTTATAAGAAAAGTCAAAAAACATATTTCTCCATTTCCATGAAGGTCAGGTTAATATAACCCAGCAGTATGGTCACCTGCATCCAGCTAGAGAGATTTCCCTTCAACTTTAGTCACATAGACAATTAGCCACACAAAAAATGAGGGGAAATCCCAGGATCAATAGAGTAGAGCTCCTCTCAATTTCTATTCGGGATTTGGTGGATTGGTAAACAGGGCAAATGGAGGGTGAATCTCCCCAGGTGGAGCACATGGACATCATTAAAAACTGACATAGCAGTTACCAAAGCTACAGTTATGCCAATGCATTATTCAAATAACAGTTTGTTAACCCTTTTGCTTCCAGAGCCATTTTTGCATTTTTTTGCACACGTTTGCAAAATCATTTAAGGCTTGAAGATGTCACAAAACCCCCAAACATTATATATTTTGTCAAAGCAGACACCCTAGAGAATAAAATAGTGGTAGTTCCAATTTTGTATGTCACACAATATTACCGCAAATGTCTAGGAAACCAAAAAATGTCAGTACAAAACACACCAAAGTGAATTTTAGGGCAAATAAATGCAATAAATTACCCAAATTTTTGGTAAAATATAAAAGATGAGGTTGCACCGAATAAATAGATACCCAATATGCCAAGCCTTACATTTGGGTGTGCCTATGAAATAGTGACAAACTTCAGTACCCTATGTTTTCTATAGGTAACACTTCAAAAGCCTCTACAGGTCATCAGTTTAGCATTATAGATGAGGTCTTGTGCTAGAATTATTGTGCTCACTCCGCCTCACAAGTCACAGACGGGGAGGAGAGTGGCCATTCGCCCACTCTCCCCTCCACCTGCCATGGCACTCCCCAGACGCACAGATGGGAGAGATGGTCAAAGACTACAGCCTGGTACAGGAGATGGTTATAGATTGTGGACAGGATAAAGGAGATGGTTAGAGGCTGCGAACACGATACAAGAGATAATTAGAGATTGTAGACAGGATACAAGAGATGGTTATAGCTTGTGGACAGGGTACAGGAGATGGTTATAGCTTGTGGACAGGGTACAGGAGATGGTTAGAGGCTGCGGCCATGGTACAGGAGTCTGTTAGAGGCAGCGGACATGGTATAGATGGTGGTTACAGGCTGCGGACATACTACGGGAGATGGATAGAGGCTGCGAATATGGTACAGATGATGGTCAGAGGCTGCGGACATACTACAGGAAATGATTGGAGGCTGCGGACATGGTTTCCCATCTCCCCATCCAGTTCTCTGGTTCCTGGCTGTTGCTTATTCATAAAAAGGTGCCAAAGACTATAGGCTAAAGTTTTATTTTCATTTTGGATGGAGCAACAAAGGTTATAACCCCATCAGACTTTTTTTTTTGCCATCTGTGTCCCATTGCAGAGATTGCCCTTCACTTCCTGTCCCATAGCCACACAGGAAGTGAGAGGAAATCCCTGCAAATTAAGGGAGTTTCTTGGAGACCCCCAGGTCACCAGAACTAGTGTCCCCATTGGAAGATTTCCCCTCTATTACTTTTCTTGGGACAACCCATAATTTGGGATTTTCTTTTACTTCCACTTTCAATGGTAATGGTAAACAGGACAAATAGAGAGGGTGAATATCCCTAATGGTGGCACAGACATCAGTAAAAACTGACAGGTGTTCTAATCCCTCTCCACTCTGTCCAAAACTAAAACAAAAGTTTTACTTTTAGTTATACTTCAAGAATTGCTTTTCAGTCCTGGTTGGTGCAGTAAATACACGCCTAGACCTTGAGCAAACTGCATCTACTATCTATAAAGTTACTAGCCTATTAAACTTTTTCCAGCACACTCGCTGCTATAACTTGTTTTTGTAAAGTGAATTGCCTAATCCAGATAATGTATTTACTTCCCAAATGCATTCCTCAACAATACCCTATTTAGGAAGAGTTCCTTTAAGAAGTGGATCCATCAATTTCTGCCTTACCCTCTTGCTTCCCATGTAATGTATCTGTGCGGTGGCAAATGGGGTGGGCTTTAAAGTTCACATATCACACATGTGTCCATGTGTACCAGAGGTTTCTGTGCTGAAAGCGCACTCCCAGCAGAGTGACCAAGCTGTCCAAGACCCGCCAGTCTCACTACTGCACCTCGGATTTTCACCAATATGAAAATCCCTATAATTGCTCTGCTTCAGTCTCGAGGAATTCCTATAGTGGGATACATAGATGACCTTCTACTGAGGGGACAGTTGACACCAACTCTGTCAGTCAAGGCCGAACAAACTGTTAAAACTCTGCAGAGGCTCAGACTCCACAGCCCAGGAGCCATCCCACCCTATGCTGTTGCTTGAGGGTTCTTGGATTGATGGCCACTTCCTTAAAGGCAGTTCCACATGCTCAATTCCACTCCAGATCAATGTAATTAAAGTTCTGGCAGTGTAGGACAAGAAGGCACATTCTCTGAATAATTTCATACACCTGACACACAAGACCAGGTTGACCCTGGTCTGGTGGCTCACAAATCTAGTCCTAGAGTCGGGGAAATCCTCCTACTGGTCTGAAAGGTTCTCATGATGGATTGCATCCTAACAGGCTGGGTAGAAGTCCTGGATGAACTTGATTGCTGGAAGAAGCTCATCTCCCCTTCAGCATACTGGAACTACAAACAATTCAGTTATTCCTTCAATGCTGGACCTCATCTGGCTAGAATTTAGTCAGACAATGCCTCAGCTGTGGTTTACCTCAATCATCATGTAGGAACCAGAAGTCTTTAGGCTCAAAGAGAAGCCAATTTGATTCTGGATTGGGTCGAACCTCACATCCTAGGCCTTTCCACTGTGCACATTCCAGGCATGGATAATTGGCAGGCAAACATTCTCAATTGACCACATCTGGACTCAGGAGAATAGTCTCTTCACCTGGAGGTAGAGAATGCTGGACATGGACTTTCAGGTTCAGCAACAAACTAAACAAGTTGAGAATGAATGTTCTTGTGACTCTCTGGGACATTCCTCTAATATTCATTGCATCAATCTGGCCCATGCAGATGTGGTATTTGGACCCATCAGACTCCTGATGGACTCTTCCAGGTCTTCTGTCCCAAGAACCAGTTTGCTGCCATGCTACTTACTCACTGGCTTGAATGGCCTGGTTGTTGAAGTGCAGGTCCTAAAAGACAGGGTTTAACTGATTATGTTACCCCTGCATTTCTGAAAGCTAGGAAAACTACTTCTTGCAAAGTCTGCCATCTTACTTGGAGAACAGATTTCTTATGGTGTGAGGCAGAAAACTTCCATCCCAGAAAAAAAATGATGTGTCGAATCTTGCCATTTCTTCAGTCTGACCTTGATCAACAATTGGCTCTCAGCACCTTCAAGGGTCAAACTTCGACCCTGGCAATTCTCTTCGAGAAACTGCTTATTTCTCACTCTTTAGTTAAAGCCTTCATCCTGGGTCCCTTTCACATTTTACACCCTGTATATCACATTCCGAGATGCAGTGGGATTCAACCCACTTTTGTCAGCCCTTCAGAAATGCTAGGGATATTCCTCTATTTTGTTCTAACTCCTAAGGTTGCCTTCCTTGTTGACATCACCCCTACAAGACAAATTTCTAGGTTGGTGGCATGACTACAGGCTGCTCAGAGGCAGTCTGAAAAGGGAACCACAAGAAAGAAAAGCAGCATGGATGATGAAGGTAAATGTACTTTATGTACACTCTTTTAATGTACACTATATGTACACTCTAATATTGCAATTTTCAAGGCTTCAATGAATGCGCAGCGGTGAGTAGGGGTGGGCAGAGATTCTTTGGTTAAGAAGGAAGCGTCTCTCCTGTTAGTGTTACAGTC
Organism: Staurois parvus; assembly: GCF_062004578.1. Lineage (NCBI taxonomy): Eukaryota > Metazoa > Chordata > Amphibia > Anura > Ranidae > Staurois > Staurois parvus. The sequence continues at coordinate 2,331,227 of NW_028318033.1, read as the reverse complement.
TAGAATCAGGCTTGGACACCAGTAGCTGTAGCAGTAGAAAGGTTTCCACTGACCTGCAGGATAAGTGCATGAGCAGGTCACCCTGGCAGATGATGCAGGTTCACCCAAGGCAAGGGTCTAAACATTAACCTGCCTGCATCAGAGCTCCTAAAAAAAGATCTGTAAAGGGCTTTAACACCCTAAACATACCCAGGCTCAAGAAAAGGGGGGCATTAGTGCAACTGCCAAAAATAACAATAGACCTGGAATGATAAATCAAATATAGTCTTTTCAGTCCTCAAAAAAAGTCTATAAAACATAGTAGCATGAAGTTCACATTATGGCAGCATCAGCAGTCTGTCTTTCAAAGAGGACCTGGGAAGGCTCCCACCGGCAAACCATGGTTCGCCAGAGCTCCTGATGGTGGGGATGGGTTTGGCTGCATGCTAGTGCCAGGTCTCCCCACCAGGACGTGGACAAGCCAGGTTCAGGTAGCAGATGTAACAGGGATCAAGCAGAAACATAGTTGAGAAACAAGCCAAAAGGTCAGTAATGAGTGGTAGTGAAGATATGGACAGCAGCAGGGATGACAGCAGCAAGATATTTGCAGGAGAGAGCACAATCATCTGGCAAACAGGAAGTACAGAAATATGGCTTAAATCAGAAAGCTCATGGGAGAAGCAAAGAGTTCAAGGTTCACCAGAAACCAGGTACAAAGCAACAATGTCTAAGGGATCAGACAGGAAGCTTTCCAACATATCAGGTTCCTCAGAAAGAAGAGTTATTACCAGATACAGCAGAGGCCCTGGGTTCAGATTCAGGTCCTGACACAGTGCCTGGAGTATAGTGATAGCTGTACTCCTGGTGCTCAGAGAAACTGGCCCATGTATATTAAAGAGATATGTCCATTAGGTGGAATGCACCTCCTTGAACTTTACTCATAGTATGCCAGTACATTTTACAAAGTGGCTGAATTCCAGGAGCTTAGCTTTCAGGAAAAGAGGTCCCACCTCATTGTTCTTATGTTCCTCTCCTAGTATTGTTTTTCCACAAAACTGAAAGCTGATAGAAGTGGGATCAGAATGTTAAAAAAACAAAAATCTGCCCTAAAAGATGCTTGGTAGCTAGAATGCTGGTGTAATCAGCTCAGACCCTGTGGTTCCAATTATTTCTACTATTGGCAACAAACGTAGCAGAGAAATAATAGTTGTGTTACAAAGTATAGCAAGATGCATCAATCTCAAATATATTGCTCAAAAACTACAGTTGTCCATATACAGTATATTTGGACACGGGCACAATTTTCATACTTTTGGCTCTGTATGCCACCAGAATACATTTAAAATGAAACAATCCAAATGAATTTGAAGTGACTTCAGCTTTAATTCAAGGGGTTGAACATAAATATCAAGTACAAATTTTAGGAACTGCAACCATTTTTATACATAGTCCCTTCATTTTCAGGGGCTCAAATGTAATTGGACAAATGAATATAATCATAAATAAAATTTATTTTTAATATTTTGTTGAGGATCCTTTACTGTCAATGACTGCCTGAAGTCTGGAACCCATGGAAAAGACTGGGTTTCCTCCTTTCTGATGCTTTACTAGGCTCTAACTGCAGCTGTCTTCGGTTGTTTTTTGTGGGTCTTTCTGCCTTTTAATTTTGCCTTCAGCAAATGAAATGCATGCTCAATTGGGTTGAGATCAGGTGATTGACTCGGCCATTGCAGAATATTCCACTTCTTTTCCTTCAAAAGCTCCTGGGTTGCTTTTGCAGTGTGTTTTGGATTATTGTCCATTTGTACTATGCAGCACCATTCAATCAACTTTGCTGCATTTGGCTGAATCTGGGCTGACAGTATATCTCTAAACACTGCAGAATTCATCCAGCTGCTTCTGTCTTCTGTCACATCATCAATAAACACAAATGACCCAGTGCCACTGGAAGCCATGCATGCCCATGCCATCACACTGCCTCCACCATGTTTTACAGATGACGTTGTGTGCTTTGGATCATGAGCTGTTCCAAGCCTTCTCCACACTTTTTTGCTTCCTGTCATTCTGGTACAGATTAATCTTAGTTTCATCCGTCCAAAGAATGCTTTTCCTGAACTGGTCTGGCTTTGGTTAGATGTTTTTGTGGCAAAGTCTAATCTGGCTTTTCTATTCTTCAGGCTTCTGAATGGTTTGTACCTTGTGGTGAACCCTCTGTATTTGCTCTTGTGAAGTCTTCTCTTGATTTTAGACCTTGACAATGATACGCCCACCTCCTGGAGAGTGTCCTTCACTTGTCTGGATGTTGTGAATGGGCTTTTTCTTTACCACAGAGAGGATCCTATGATCACCCACAACTGTTGTCTTCCATGGACATCCATGCCTTTTTATGTTGCTGAGCTCACCAGTGCTTTCTTCTTTACTCAGAATGTATTAAACTGTTTTTGAAGCCTTACAATGGCCTGTTTCACTTGCATGGACAGCTCCTTTAATCGCATGATGTAGGTTCACAGCAATAAATTCCAAATGCACATACCACACTTAAAATCAACTCCAGACCTTTTACCTGCTTAATTTATGAAGAAATAACAAAGGAGTAGCCCACACCTGGCCATGAAACAGTTTTTGATTCAATTGTCCAATTACTTTTGGTCCCTTGAAAAAAGGGGGGATGGCTACTCTTAAGAGCTGTAATTCCTAAACTCTTCCTCCAATTTGGATGTACATACCCTCAAATTAAACCTGAGCGTGTGCACTTTAAGCCCATATCCATTATATAACTATAGCTTGAATATGTTTTGGTAAATACCTGAAAAAAACTAAAATTGTGCCTGTGTCCAAATATACATGGTGATTGAAAAGTAACACCCTATTTTAAACTATTTATACATTTTTTATATGAAGTTACTTTTTTCTCAATTCTTTAATGTATGTTCCTTAATCTATGACAATTAAATCTGCTATACCATGAATGCCGAAAGGTATCTCACTATGCTGCAAGATGAAATCTGGCCAGTTGTCAATACCTGGGAGAATATTGAAGACTTGATTTTTATGCAAGATGGTGCTCCTCCACATTTTGCTATTATTGTTCGTGAAAGCTGAACGAACATTTTCCTGGGAGAAGGTTGGGTCGACGTGGACCGCATGAGTGACCTGCCGGAAGCCCTGATTTAACACCCTGCGACTTTTTTCTTTGGGGTTAGTTGAAAGAACAAGTTTACTCTACGAAACCAAAGACTTTAGAAGAACTTGAAGGGTGACTACGAAAAGTTATTTCTGCCATCCCACAAGAGTTCCTGCGAAGATCAGTTGATGCAATTCCCGAGCGGCTTCAGAAGCTGCAGGCGAATGCTGGTGCACATATCGAATTTTAAATAAAACTCCATGTTATGTGTGTTCTTCTCATATTCATTTTTTGTAAAAATAATGATTAAAAAATAAATGATAAGATTTTTAAAATACGGAGTTACTTTTCAATCACCCTGTATATGGGCCTGTAAGTGTAAGGAAACAAAAAATTAACACTAAGGGCTCATTCACACTAGAATGTGGTGCAGGAAACCCATGGCCCGTGTGTGTTTTCTACACAACATTCAAAATATACTGTCTGTGCGATCTGCTGCGAGTGTCAAAATAATCCTAATGACACCCCATTAGGATGCAGTGCTCTTGCCTGCATTGAATCACATGGTACCATGGTCACATGGTTTAAACCAAACCACTCACATTTATAAGGAGAATAACCAGC